>NC_041380.1:507851927-507876508 GCF_002162155.2 Triticum dicoccoides
GCTATACAAGGACATCTACTTCAAAAGTTAGTGCGAAAAGGTACATGACTTTGATACAAATAATCATCCTAACGGTTTATGCCCCAATAAGTTGTTCAGGACAAATTCATCAAAGAATCCACCGAAAAGGGAAAAGAAAGTTGGAACCAAAGCATTTCTAAAGAACAAGTCTTGCGAGAAGCACAAAAGTAGCCCTTGCCACATGTACATGTTTCCCTAAAGCTAAAAATTTCCATCTCTTTGACTTGGGCTAAAAATTATGTGCAAAATTAAGGTTTTTCCAGGTAGTACAACCGCTTGTAGGACTGCACCGGTCGTACCATGCGCTGCCTCGGTTTTTGGGACTTTCGGTTAGTCATGCTCGAATGAGGTACGACCGGCGGTACAAGCACCAACACTCGCACCATAGGCCGTCTTTCGTTCTGGATACAAAACCCCTTTTCATTAAAAAAAATCTTGTTTTGCAGGTACCGAGAAGCAATACGACCCCTGGTACGAGCGCTAGCGCTCATACCATCGGATGTCTTTCGTTTTAGATGATTTGAACGCTGGCAAAAGGAGGCGGTGCGGTCACAAGCACTTGTACCGTGCGCCCTCCTTCGCTCGGAAGGCATGATCTTGTGCTGATTTGATCCGGTTTCGTTCAGTTTGTTTCCTAATCTTTTCCAACTGCCTTTAGCTTGCGAAATCTTGCGAACTAACCCTCTTATATACCGCTCTAAGGCCTTCCTTCTTCTCACAAATAACAAAACCAAATCTCTTTAGACCTTTATCGAGTTTTTGTGCAGAGAAGCCATGGCGTGTTCTTGGGATGAGAGGCAAATCTCTTCTTAGGAGAGGGAGGAGAGGGACACCCTGTTCATGGAGATCGACACGGAGGTGGTCGAAGAGGAGACGCAGGCGACCGTGACGACCACAAGGTTGACCCATCCACGTGTGGCGCCGTCAATACAGCGGACTCCGGTGAGGAAGAGTAGCACATGGGACACCACCGTGGCTTGGTCCCAGGAAGGCCACTTCTACTCTTCCCCTCCTGCAGTTTCATTTCCTGGGGCTCATGGCTGGTGAGTTTGCCAGACATGGGGAAAACAAGACGTGGGGCATGGACTCCGCCACGGGCGGCGATCATTTAGAGTATATTTATCTTGTCCACAAAATAACGCGGATACATACTGGCAGTGTTAAAATAACCCAAACCCGAGATACATTAGACTGAGATCATTCAAGCTTGTGTTAAAATTAAGGGTAAAATTAATATGATTACAACGAATTTTCACCGAGAATAAAAGGCAGTCAAACTGCTGAAAAAAACTTAAATGGATCCTCTACTTTATTCCCTATGCTACTAATCTTCCTTGTGCAAGGTGTTAAATGGAGGCCATGTGCCACCACCATTCTGGCAGTCATGTCCTTGTCCGGGCCTCCAAAAAAATGAACTAACCTGACCGGAGACCTATGCACACACAGTCCAAAAAAAGATAAAAATGAACAATCCTACTCCTTGATTTCGATGGGTGTCGTTGAGAATTTTCCGGTCAGAACATCGACGAGTGGCCGAAGAACATGTCGTCCCTCGGCTCGTCCTTGGTCCTCGAGGCGTCGTAGTACATCGCGTCGCTCTGTTGCTGCTGCTGCTCCTGCATGCTCGGGTACGAGTACGAGGGGTTGCCGAACCCGGACAGCGCGAACCCGCTCATCTCCGCGGGCGCGCCGCCGCCGTCGACGCCGCCGAACCCGTCGGGGCGAAGGCTGGAATAGCCGCCGGCGCCCTGCAGGTAGCTCGCGGCCGGTTGCAGCGTCGCGGCGCGGTACCGTGCTGCTGCGGCGGCACTCCCGCGCGCAGCCGGCACGTCGTGGTTGTGCTTGCCCTCGTACGTGGTGACCACGGCCCGCAGGTCCTGCGACGCGCGCTCCACGTGCTTCCGCACCGGGCAGTTGGGCGTCGTGCACTTGTAGTAGCTCCTGCCGAGAAGAGAAAGGCAAAGCCGTGCATGTCAGCTCACACGTGTCCAACATTCGTGCTTCATCTCAAGAAGTTCGGTAAACCTTCAGCTCGAACGTACCTCGGGTTTGGGTTGCCCTTGACCACCTTCTGCCCGTACTTGCGCCACCGGTAGCCATCGTCGAGGATGTCGATGTCGCTCATCGTCTGGACGACGACCCTCGGCTCCCGCACCGTCCGGTTGCCGACGCCCATAATCGTCGCCTCGCCGTCGCTCCTCCATCTCTTGCAGTCAGGCTCCTCGTCGTCGAACTGATCATCACCGCCACCGACGGCTCCGGCCAGCCTCGAGCTCACGCCGTTCGTCTCGTCCTCCCCGTAGGACGCCGAGGAGTTCTCGGGCGTGCCGGAGAGCGCGTCGCTCGACGCGTCGTTGGCCCCGTGGCACTGCAGCGCGTACGACGACGACACCGCCGAGCCGGAGCCCCGGCGCGGGTTCTGCGGCTTGGGGTGGTTGTGCGTGCCCTTGTAGACGATCTCGGTGACCTGACCGTCGGGCGCCTGCTCCACCTTCTTCTTGGTGGGGCAGCCGGCGAAGGAGCACTTGTAGTAGCTGCGCGGGTTCTCGCTCCCCTTCATCTGCTTCTGCCCGTACTTGCGCCAGTTGTAGCCGTCGTCCGACGACGGCTGCCGGCTCTGCACGCGGTACCCGGCCGTCCCCGACGGCACCGGGACGCTGTAGGCGCCGTTCCCGAGCACGTCGGGCGCCGTCGTCGCCATGATGGTCGACGTGGTCGGCGGCTCGAATTGCGTGGTGAACTCGGCCGGCCTCGCGCCCCCGTTCATGCCCGTGTCTTGGTAGCTCCACGGTTGCTGCTGCTGCTCGTACGAGTCTCCCACCTACAGTAGCACAATATATTAGAGATCATGTAGTACAAGTGCACGGGCACAATTGGTACAATGGTTTTGACTTGAGCTTAGAGTGTGACAGCGTTGACTACAGTGTTTTAATTTCCAAATGATATTAAGAGATAATGCGTGTGTGCATTTTTTTTGACCTGATAAGCATAAAGGCATGTGAAGACAAGTCACATATTGTGAACAAGTCAGGAGATGACATTAGTTTTTTTTTTAGGAAATCAGAAAAAATAGTATGTGGGGTAGAAGTACTCCTACAGTAGAAGTGTGGCAAACGCTGAGCGGGCCTCAATGTTCTGAGTAGGCTTAAATTATGTGGGCTAGAAGTACAAAGAAAATATTATGAGTGGGCCTGAATATTCCAAGTAAGAAGCCGGGGTCGTCTATCTTCCAGTCAACTGTCAAAATGTCGTTCTCTTAACGAGTGACTTTGCATGTAGTTGATCATTCGGTCTTACCAGTTGAGCCATGGGCATGGACGACTGCAGGAAGGAGGACGCGGTCGTGGTGGTCACCGCCGGCAGCGGCGCCGTCGTCTGGAACGTGAAGCCGGAGTACTGCCGCTGCTCGTCCTGGCTGGTGCTTCCCTGCAGGCCGTCGTTCTCCGGCGTCCCCATCCAGTTGAACTGGTGCGAGGGGAATGCGCCCGTCGTCGGCGATGCGAATAGCTGAAACAAGCACACCCACATCTGTCAGCTTCCATGTTTGAAATAAGCCACTTGCACCGTTGCAGTGCACGCATGCGCGGCACGGCGGGAGGGATGATTACGATGAACTGCTCGATCGGTGCTTACGCTGGGGGTGAGGAGGACCGGCGAGTCGAGGAACCCGGAGGACATGTTGAAGTACGACGACGGGGACGCCGGCGGGAAGGAGGACGGCGGCGTCATGGCCATGGGTATCGACAGCCTTGATCCACCTCTGCCGCCAGCAGAGAACGAGGTGTTCGTTGCGAAGGCGAGCGCGACAGGTCCCGAGTTGGCCAGCGCAGCGCCGGAGCTTGCAGCCGTCGAGGTCACCGGCGGCGAGGGAGACGGCCGGAGAGGGAGAAGGGGAGCAAAGAGCGCGCGCAGCTGGGAATGGGATCGATCGACGGTGATGAGATGACTCTCCGGACAGGACCGGCCGAGGCCTATATAGAGGTTTGAATATTTGACCGTTGACTGGTCAAAGCAATGCTTCTTTGACTGGCGGCTACGACCAGCGCGATGGTTAGAAGGATGGGATACCCACCAATGGGACTGCGCTTGGTGGCTCACGTGGCGGGTTGCGGGACCTCTTTGGAGGGGGCTGTGCGGAGGCGGGTACAGTTTTGGGTGGGCGGAGGGAGTGACGGCCGTGGATCGTTTGTCTGACTAGTTCTTGTCGACTGGGATCATGGCCTGGGCCAACCACAATGCGCTCGTTGATTAGTTAAATTAAGCCACATCTCAGTATCGCTTTGCGGCGACCGGGAGACTTGTCTTGACAGTGTTCATTAAGCTCATTTTTTGCTGGGAGTTAATTAAGTTTAGTTAAATATAAAGTTTTGTTAAATATAAATTTTTTGCTGGGAGCTAAAAATTGTTAACTGAACACTTTGTTTCCAAAATAAGTCGGTTCATTCTCGGTTTTCAAACATTTGGCACCCAAAAGAAATACTGTAGCACCGATGCAATTTGACCAAAATGTTACTACAACATCTTTGTCTCCTTTTTCTATGGAAAGGGAGAAATTCATATCTTTCAACCTATTATTAATCTAGACGACACACAAAACCACGAGTTATTAGTAGAAGAGTATATAAAGTGAAATATATGATAAAACCATGACTACAAAATGACAGCAGAAACCTTCAGTTGAATATAAATCGGTCGACGGCGCGTTGCCCGCGGGCGTCATCATGGAGCTCTCCGACCTTTTCCAACTCTTAGGGGATGTGTCTTTGAGTGAAACCCTATGGTCTTGTCGCACGGTCGGGCGACCGCATCGTTCCCATATCGCTTCCCTCCCTGGAGCGTCGGTCCCTTCCATGCTTTCCCAGAGTTGTACATGCATGACATCATGGTTGGCAGGTGCCAGACCAATGATGCGGGTGGTTGGCATTGCTACCCGTGTGAAATGATGATGGTGGAGAGAGGGGCTAGGTAGTGGCATGTTCTTTGTTGTCGACTGCCTGGCATGTCCATGGGTTTGTTCTCACGCCGTCTTGTTAGAGGTGAAGTCGAAGATGCATCTGGAGAGGTGACATAGTGGCAATGTTGCCGTACAAAAGGTAGGTTTGATTCAGGAATCTTTAATGGTCATGCCTGCCAATGTAGGTGCAAGATGTGCTTCTGTCCCCCTTCAAGGCTTGTCATCGAAGTCTGAGCTTCATCATCCTCAACGCCTCTAGTCGTTTATATGGCATAAGTCAGCGTGGATCTCTTGAGATCACGCTGAACGCCCTTGGTTTGTCTTCTACGGTGAAGTCGAAGTTGCTTGGTCGGAAAGAAGTGATGACGATGAGGATTTCTGGCAACCTCGGCGAAGGTTATCTCTTAGATGGTGTATCCGGCTCTTACTGGACAACCAGGTCGCATGGGTGCCTATCTTGTGGGTGTATTGTACCGGTTTTTTGTTAATTGACCGGGCAATCCCCTTCTCATTGAATGGATACAACCCTTAGGGCTTTGGTTTCAAAATAAAAGGACAATAAACATCTTGCAACTGGGGATGGGTGAGAGGAAAGGGCGCAATATAGGTATTTAGCCACATGCCTAGCCTAGGCTTAAAACTCTCTAAACTTTTCCAGCTGATCGCCCATCAGTTCAGAATGAATAACTAGGTTGAGAATAATAATCGTCTTTATCAATTTGGAAACTTGCATTGGTGTAACCAGGTCTGACCTAGGCTAGAAACTCTCCTAAAATTCTTGTTTGGTGATACAAAAGGGACAAATGAGCAGAACAATTGAGTTAGGCTAACCCTTAGGTCTGACTATACATGGTATTGCCCTGTCTATGACCCTATAAGTCACATCTTTCTAAGCGCGGTCTTTAAGAAGGAGATTGTGCATCCATATCAATGTTTTTTCTCAGAAAGGGAGGAAATACCTCAGCCTTTGTGTCAGATTATGCACACGATAATATATTATTAATTATTGAAACAATGGCAAGCAAAGCTAAGCACTAAGGCCGATCAACTCGGCGTGAACAAAAATAAAAGAAGAAAATCCGAGGCCATCTGCCTAGGACAAGCCTTGCGACAACATATCCAAATCCTACTACAAAATTTAGAAGCTATACAGTCACAAACAAAGGGTGCAGCGCTCCAAGACAACGCCTTCCAGAAAAAATCACCGCTCGCACGCCCATACTAGCTGGTCCAGCTAGATGTCAGAACAAGGGCTATCAACCCCAAAGAAATCCTCGAACCAACGGCTTGAACTAGGCAACGACGGGTGGACGTCGACACTGCCTATCCGACTGGATCATGGGTTTCCACCCGGAAAGAGTGCATCCAACAAGTGAAAGCTAGTTCCGACATTTTCATCCCGGAGGATATCAACCCTTGTTGCCAAATCTAAGCAGCGGAGGTCAGAGCTAAGCATGATGGTGATGCCTTTAGCAAAAGGGGCAACGCAAATATGTAGTTGCTGGATCTGACCGTTGGAGGTCAAATTACGAGTTCTCTCCGTACAAGGAGCTGTGCTTTGCAACATTAAGTCTCTAGGTTATACATGTACTGAAATCCAGAAGAATGGACTGAAATTGATCCCAAAGATTAGAAAGGTGATTGCGATTTAAGAAAACTACGGGCAATTTAGAAATAGACAAGCCTTAGCTAAACCGTGGCGATGGTCGGATAAATTTATTTTCGGCCAATAATTGTTGGCTAACTTAGCAAAGCTATCGAGTAATACGGTATTCGGATGCTTAAACTTATGCCCCTCGTGTAGCCGATGATATGAATTTTGTACTATCAGTTGATGACTGGTTCCACGATTCGGATTGACAAAACTGCACTCCCGGTATATCCTGAATTTTTGTTTTCAAGGGGAAAGTCACAATGGCCAATTATTCTGGATGGAATGAGGTACGTATGGAGCTATGGTGAGGGCTTGACCCCTTCTCTGACTGCTCAGTTACTGCGGATTGAAGCTAGGAAGTAAGAGAACTCCAACGGGTCGATCCAAACGGACGACACGTTTGTTCGTTTTTTGTTCGTAGATCGGTCGCCCGTCCGACAGCCGTTCTGTTTTAGATTTGGATCGGCAGTGCGTCCAACGCGCTGACCAATTTCATGTCCGCATTCAATTTTTTAAAAAGGCCCGCGGTTATATATCATGTCAGCGGCCATGTCACATGCCAGCACCATGCCAGCTTCAAAAAAATATCATCACACAGTTCATGCTGGCGCACTCGCCAACGGCCGGCACACATGCCAACACACAAAAAGGGATGGGACTTAAGTTCGACCACGCCAACGCGGCCCCGTGGTCATGCCAGCACACCTGCCGGCATACAAAAAAGGACGGCGCTCGCCGCCCCGAGATCACTCGTCGTTGAACTTGAGCATGTCGGCCTGCATCTTTTCGAACCACGGCCTCTTCCTGGCGACACGGTGTTGAGGTCCACCTTCATGATCTCCACCCCGGTCATCATGCTCGCGAGAGCCACTTCTTTCACCTTGGTCTTGGTGTTGGCGGCCTCAATCTCTAGCATCTTGGCTTGCTTCTCCGCCTCCATCTTAAGCATCTTGGCTTGCTTCTCCGCGTCCATCTCAAGCCTCCTCCGCATCCCACTTGTCCTCCTTCTTGGAGTTGGTCTTCCCCCGCGGCCGTGCCTTCTCGCCGTCCCCAACCTCCTCCACGGCTTGCTTCTCCCCACGCGACTTGAGGGCGGCATATTGCGCTTGAACTTCTCCTCGTCTTTGATGACCCTAAAGCAATGGGAGAGGTTGAAGCTCCTGCCATTGTGTTGGACCTTGAATGCCTCCAAAGCTTGGAATGCCTACAAATGCATTTCATGCAAGCATATTGGCTAATGGTATGCAAATGAACACCAAGCATAAACTTGAAGACACAAAAGAGGGCGGCTTGCTAGCATACCATGTCTTGCATGCCGATGCCGCTCACGGGGCGGGCCTTGACGCTCTTAAGAGTGGCACAAAACTTGTTGCACTCTTGTTGTATCACCCTCCATCGCTTCAAAATGGACACCCACCCGCGCGTGCTCACTATTTGGTAAAGGCGGAAACTTCTTGAGCTCGTGAAACTCGCGGTGGGCACGAATCCAAAAAGTTGAATGCTTTTGTTCGGCGCCCGTCTTGGGGTCTTGCCCAATGTCTCTCCAACACTCGCAAAGAAGTTTGTCCTCGGCCGCCGTGTATGCCTTGGTCCTCTTGCTCTTGCGCTTCGGCTTCGGCCCGACGGCTTGGTTGGCGAGCTCGTCCTCGAACAAAGGCACCTCTTCGATGTCGCACGCGTCCTCTTCCTCTTGCCTGTAGTCCTCCGGAAACTCGTGGTCAAGTGGGAAGCCGTCCAGGTCCATACCGACCTGATCACGCATGAAGGCCGCCTGATCTTGATCATAGCCAGGGAACGGCGTGAACGCCCCTCGGCCATCCTGGCTTTGTGTCTCGCCCGGCGCACCAGCCTCGAAGATCAGGTTCTGCATGTAGTCCTCGTCGTCGGCGGCCGACATTCCGTCGAACAGGTTGTGTGCGCCCGGCTGCACGTCGGTCGGCATCTGCCGCGCGCGTTTCCTCGCGCCTTCGGATGACGAGCCACCGGCCACTGGTGTGGCGTTGAGGTCGATGGGCGCCGGCGCGGGCGTGGAAGGCGCCACCACGCTCACCTCGGGCGAGCACTCCCCGGAGAGGCGGGACGCCTGCGGGTAGACGTGGAAGCCGGGCATCGGGGTGCAAGCCGACGCGTGGGGCGAGTCAGGCAGCACCATCCGAGGGAACGCAGACGAGCCGGTGCTGGTCGCGGCCACGACGGCGTTGACGAGGTCGTGCTGACTAGGGTTTAATCCTAGCATATAGAGCGCCTCCCTCGTTGCCGCCACGACACGGGCGTTGGTGACCTCCTGCTGCGCGGCGGCGGCGACGGCGGCCGCTGCGATGGCTTCATCCCTCGCGCCTGCGGCGTGCCTCCAGCCCTTCCTCTTGGCCGACTCCCTTACCCGTTGTTCGTGCGTCAGCACCTTCTTCGGCTTGGGCGCGGCGGCGGTCTTGCGGGAGGCGCGAGGCTTGCCTTTGCCGGAGGGGGCGAGGAAGGCGAGTCCAGTGGCGGCGTCGAGGTCGAGCACGTCGTCGCCCATGGCAAGGGGTGGGACGGGAGCGCGCGGGCGGGAGGGGGCGGATGGAGGGAAATGGTGGAGGCTGCCACCGACCAGCGGGCCCGGGGGAGGAGGAGGCCCGCGCGCGCGTCCGTTTTATGTTCGCACCGACGCAACTCCGGCTCAAAAATGGACCGGGATTGGGTTTGCGTCCATTTGGATCGGCGCGTTAGGCCGACTTCTGTGTCCGCGCCGATTCAAACGGACGCCAGCGGACGAAATGAGTCGCCCCGTTGGAGTTGCTCTAAGTAACCTTGCAAACTTTACTCGCCGAATTTGCCCAGACACACTTGAGGCTTAGTTTACAAGCCAGCGGTTTTACCCGGCACACCCCGTCCACGTCAGACTCGTGATGCGTGACAAATCTCTCCAAGATGCACGGCGAAGTAGGTATAGACGCGTGATCGACGTGCATGGTTGACGTGCCCGGAGAGGCTTTGAATGTTTCATGTCCAAGAAAAACTCCGTCCGTGGATGTGTGTGTAGCCTCACGAGACGAGACATTGCAGGGAAAATCAACGCACGGTTCGTTCACGAGAGATGGAGCTCTACGACGAGGAGGAGTCGTCGGAGAGAAATCAACCAGCCAGCCTGGGTGCGTGCCAGCACGACGGTCGCCGGTCAGTGTGGCCCTCACCTCACCGGGTAAAAACTTTCTGGGAAGCTGCCTCCCGCGGGGAAGCAGGAGGAGCGAGCAGGCCGCTCTGCACTGCACTGCACGTTGGAGGTGGACTGTGAAAGGAGGAGACGCTACGCTGCTCTCTCTCCCGTGTCAAAACGGTTGAACCGATCGACAAGGGCGAGAACGAGAAGGAACCGGTCCGGGTGAAGTGAATCACACTTGTGCAATGCTAGCCATCTTTGGTCTGATGCATGCTGGAGTGTGGCTTTCGTTGACCCGGCAGGGCGTGGAGATGTGTCGATTTTCTTCTGTGCGTCAGATGATGAAATGATATGGACTGACGGTGCTGAAGCTGTCAAACGTACGTACGTACGTGGCGTGCGTCCCGCCGGATGGAGGAGTTCGATGGACGTGAAATGGTCGTCCGATTCCTGATTGGTGAGCAAGAAATGGGCTCATCACCACACATACAGTATGTACTTTGAGGGCAGGGTTGAGCACAACAGCCTCCTGCGCAAGAAAACAGTGAGCTGAAACAACTTCTTTTCCAAGGTTATACTAGAACATACCGATAGCAGCGTCACGTTCAGCTGTTAGCCATGACGCCTCCAGCCCAATACAGTAATAAACACACGGAGACCAACCACGCCATTCCATCTCAAAAGAGAGTTTGCACTGCAGAAATCTACAGAATTACACAACAGAACAGGACAGAACTGAATACTCTATGCATCTCACGGAAGAGCGATCGGCACCCGAAAAGAAAAAGAAAAGCTCAGCCACGGATGAAGAGAGGCGTGGTAAATTTTCTTTACAACAAATATACAAGTCCACCTCCATGGACTGAGCAAGATTCGTGACCCCTCATGACAAGCCAATTGTTGGGCCGCCACATGCTACGATTCATCTTCACCTTCTCTGTGTAAGACAGATGGAGCAGGCGCCTTCATCGCCCTGTCGCCGCCGTTTGCCGGAGAAGAACCGGGAGGGGTCGCACCGGACGACCTCCGCGGAGCTGATGGGCTCTCCATGATGAAAATGGACTGACCAGCCGTGCCTGTGCTGCTCCTGTACGGCGAGGCTGGAGTTGACTTGAAAAGCGGCAGACCGTCTTCACGAGCCAATGGGGACATCACACGCTGACTCTCCCCATTTACCTGCCCTCTGTACGACCTCTCCTCTGCAATGTCATAGTAATCAGCGGTCCTCACCTCCTGAGCGAGAGAGCACGAGCAGCAGCACAGCCACTGGAAGCAGTCCGTGACGTCGGGGTTACGGCAGCAGAAGGGGTTCCCAGGGAGGTTGAATCTCTTCCTCATCTGTATTCTCCAGAAGCCGCCGTACAGCAAACCGAAGAAGCACAGCGCGATGCCGGTGAGCCCCAGCGCCTCTCGCAGGGTTTCGTTGTTGATGTTGACTGCTGCCAGGTTGAAGATGAAGAACGGAGCCAGGCAAAAGAGCAGGAATGTTGCAATGTGGACGTACATGTTGCCGAACCCAAGCCTCTGAACATTCCACCCGAAAACACAGCAGCTGCAGAAAATTGACAAGTATGCAATGGTTATGCTGTCCCAGAAATCTGATAGCCCGCCGACCCACTCAGGCCTGCTCTCCACGAAACGGCGCTCGTCGCTTTGAAGAAAAGAGTATCTTCTCTCAAGTGACCTCCCTGAAGTTGCTGGCCTGGCGCCTTCAGTTGATGTGACCCCGGCTTGTGCTTCTGGATCACCTTCTCTCAGCTCTGCATCATAATCCTTCCCAAGAGGACTCACAATGTTATACACACTAGCGAATAGAGCAGCCCCAAATGCAAAAGAAATAGTCACGGCGACACCAAGGGGAGGCCTTTCAGATCTGCGGTACCCTATGTTGAGACCACACAAGGCATACTGGGCGAAGCAGTTCAGATTAAGAAAGACCACAACCACCATCATGTGCATCCACTCATTAGGCTTATATGTCCCATTTTTGCAGTATTCTTTCCTAAGCCTTAAAATGTCCTTTTGGTCCCATCGACACAAGAGCACAAAGTTATAGATCCGCATCGGGTGTTGGTAAAGGCACATGAGTGTGAATAATGCATTCAAAATTTGGTTGTTCACTTCAAACCAGGCGTCTCTTTCTGATTTGCTAGGCAAAGCATGATTCAGCATCCCGGTCATAACCATGAAGAGTATTGCACCAGATACAGAAACAACAGCAATCCAGACAAAAAGGGCCATGTTAAGAGGCTGCCTTATCCAATCCTTGCCCATTGCCCACAGATGACCCCAGTTAATTTTCCTGATTAATCGAAAATGTTCGTGATTGTCATGGTTGTCAGAATGGATTGAACGTGAAAAATCATCACGCTGAAGTGCAAGCTGTCGAAACTTGACTGAAGGAGAAGGACCCAGCTTCTTAAAGTGGGCACCACTAGAAAAGCGATTCACAAAGTTGAGGCACCCACTCCGTTGATTTCCCTGTTTTGAAACATTTTGAGTGGAAAGACTGTTGACATCTGTGACTCCGGGATCATTTTCTGATGTCTTTGACTCTACTTGTTGAGTATCAGCTTTGAGGTTTCCATTACCATTAGGGACCATTTTGTTCAGTAGGAGTCTTCAGAATGTAGAAGCAGTCTTAACCTCCTTCGCGAAACAAGAGCAAGCTATTTTACTATCGGACTTGAAGTTCCATGTTCCACAGGATCGGTTGCTGTACTGTAATCTTTATATGAACTGGGCATTGGCCACCAAATTCTGCACAAACAGAAACAGGTCCAAAAGAAAGCAGATGATCATTACGCAAATTTAGGCAAAACTCATCCGTACATAAGCATCTCAAATTTAGACAAAAAGATAGACAAAGGTATAAGACTCTTATCATCTTATCCTGTTTCGATCTTTCAGCTATTCTGGGAATTATTTTTTGACAACTTGTACATAAGCATCTCAAATTCTCAATCAGACAATCCACCAATCACTGGCTATAGCTATACAGTGAAACCAAAGGGCATAAACATGAAAACATGTCCCTGAAGGGAAGAATAAGAGGGGTCGATTACCAACAGCACAGCCATGGTCCATCATTATTGGCATTGTCTATCTAAGGCGAACACATAAAAATCAACATCTCAAACCTCCATGAAATCCGAATTGCTTTCCGAAAAGATTTTTGTGCTAGTATATAAAATTTCAGCTGCTAACAGCAACAGCAAACACATGTAGCAAGTACAGTAGGCACTAGGCAGATACATCACAAATCGGCTATCGATAGAGTTCAAGCAGCATGAAGAAAAAAAATCAATAGAAGCATTACTTACTCTGCATAAGCTTTTCTATAAACACCACCCACATCATTCTACAATATTGCAGTTTTATGAGTGCAGTAGGTAGGTACCCCCATTGGCTCGGATTTATAGCTGTATCTAGAATTCGAGATGCTTTAAGTAGTTCTGCGGATACAACTCTCCCAATAGCTTGTGTCTATGTGTGACATCTTTGAGTTCATACTGTTGAATGCATTATGATGAATCCTAACATCTTAATCTTGTGACATCTGACATGCTTTTGGTACCGCTTACAATGGGGAAATCTTAAAGAACGCATGTTTCAAACAGCTGTTGCTATCAAAACTCATACATATTAAATCTATGTGACTCAACCGAAAGCTGTAACAGGGTTAAATAACTCGGCCCTTGGATCTATTAGAACGTCGGAATGAGTAAGAGCAGACTGATACAAACTTGATATACCACAGACAACCAGAAGATGCTCACATGCCAGAAACACAGGGACGTCTAAACATTAGTACAACGCACAAGAAAACCTAACTATTTAGTGAATGACTGAATTGACAAAGGGAAAATAGCTAGCTCGTGCAAGCTCCTGAACCACGCCAAGTCGAATGCTAAACAGCACTACTATCAGATAAGTCAATACCACCAGTACTTCTCCAACGAACCGACCTGGCTGGCTGCTAGGGGTAGCTCCGCGGCGGCGCCAGCGGGCGCAGCCCGCGTGCTCGGCTCGGGGTTGCCTAGCGGGGATGGGGAGACGGCAGGACCGCGGGAGCAGCACCGGGTTGCTGCTACGGCGAAAGCGGAAACCGTGGGAGCAAGCAAACAGGCGCGGCCAAATCAGAGTGACGGCGCGTCCGATTGGCCCAGATCCATGAGAGCGGCAGGGAGCAGAGGAGAGGGGGGAGGGACGCTCACCTGGCGCTCAAGCAAAGGTCGAGATCCTTGCCTTCCTCCCGCCGCCGCCGCCGCCGTGTCGGCTAGGCTGGGAGAAAAGACAGCGCGGAAGGTTGGTGCAGCCCCCTGTGGTGTGCTCGTGGAGTCGTGGGGGATAGGGAGGTTGGGGAGGGACGCGTAGCCGCCGAGGGGAGGGAGGGAAGAGTCGCTGTGGACGGAGGGCGCATCTCTCCGTTCGACTCGCCGTTACGCCCGCGCTTTTCCGCTGGCTGCCGTTGAGGCCCAGCCGCGGCACGGCGACGGCGAGCGTAACGGCGAGAAAAGAGCCGCTCAACGCCTGTCGTGGGAACTCGCTCCTCCAGCGACGCCGACGGGACGCGTAAGCCACATTATCTCTCTGGATTTTTTTTGCCGGCTGTCTCTCTCTCTCTAGGCTTTATCGATGGGTTAGGTGTAAACCGTTCAGCTGTTCCATTTCTTTCGGTTATTGATGTCCTGTGCTCATGCAGTACGTCGAGGAAAAGTTATTTCTTTAGGGCTAGGAAAAGTTAGGTTATGGCGGAGAAAGTGCTAAGGGCTCGTGGGAGCATAGTTTAAAAAACCGGAACGGCGATCGAACGGGCGAGTCTAGGCGTTTTGCTGGTCAAACTATTGATACATTCTGTTCGACATCAGTTTGATAGGTGGTACAAATTATAATTTTGGGAGCCAGGGCCGGGCCTATGTTTTGGGAGGCCCTAGGCGAACTCGATAACATGGGCCCCTATATCCTAAGTCCTAAGACCATATATATGTATGCGTGTGTGTTATATATATGACTTATTAAGAGTAACTTTTAGTCACACATCTTTAGTTTAAAATTTGACTATAATAATTCAAATGACTTCATCGAGAACAATAATAACCAAATTCGAACTGATTCCATCAACAACAATAATACTAAAAAATCGCAAAATGAAACTAACATGACATGATTAATTACCTCAAATAAGAACCAAATTAGACTGACTCCATCGACAACAATAATACTTCAGTGCTTCAAAAAAAGTTTCTTCGGGAGTAGTTTCTTGCCCCTGTTCTTCAATGACATCAACATTGCTTGAAGATGTAAAGAACTTATTCAAAGAATCCTTCAATGGTAGAATTTTCGGATCACTTTCTTTCTTTTTCCTTCTTGTTTCAGCACCCGACAATTGCTTCTTCTTAGGTAACATGGCAGGCTAATGTCCTAAAATCATGAAGAAAAGATCAAAAGAGGATACAAAGAATTAGGAATTTATACATCGGATGATTGGAACCCTAGACATGTACATAGAATGACAAAAAAAATGATTGATTGAATTAGAAAATTTAAAACTTCATGCATACTGAAATTGGAGGATGGATCATGGATGTATAGCTGAATACGTAATTAAATACTAAATAAAGAATAAATAAAGTACTGAAATTGTCAAATTAGGGTTTGGGGGATGGACTGGAACTGAGGAACATGGATGGAAACATTCAAACGTACTTTAGGGATTGGGGACGGCCGCGTTGCAGACTTCAAGACTTGTAGTCGCCAGTCGGATGTATACTTGTATACGTATTGCCGCGGTGCCGCCTTGCCGGATGCCGGATGGCCGGGCCGCTGGGTTGCTGGACTGTCGTGCGGCGTGCCGCGCGTGCAGCTCCAGCGGGCAGCGGGCCAGCGGCAGGCGAGGCGAGGATGACACGGCAAGGCGTCGAGCGACGGAGCGAGGAAGCCGACGGGCGTCATGGCGCCTGACAAACCTAACATACGAAGGAAAAGGAAAACGAGCAGTCGTCTGTCTGCCAACTGGCGTGAGTCACGGTGTCGCTTCGCGACTTCGCGTTCGTTAATCGATCAGCGATGGCTTGCTAGCTATCTGATGGGTCTAGCCCATCTTATTTCTTTTCTCTAGTTCTTTTGCATTATTTTTACCTATTTTTTGCTGGGCTATAATACAGATATATACTCTGTCATGGGCCCCCCTCCTCGCCTGGGCCCTGGGCCGTCGCCCCGCCGCCATACCCCCAGGGCCGGCCCTGTTGGGAGCCCATATTTCTCGTGTCTTTTGTGTGTGTGCAATAGAGAGAAGGCCACAACAACCGAACGATATAAGGGTTCTTAAGTCACCCAAGCAGCATTACATGAGGTGTTTTCCGCCGGTGACCGAATGCAACTAGGCGGGCGACTGAAGGTGTCCGTGCACCCGACCGCGATGGCGCCGTCCGCCGCCGGTGATCGCCGGCGCGTCGGCGGGCGGTTCTGGGCTCTCGCCGAGTCCGACAAAGAAGACGCGGACGACGATGGGGATGCATCCCCGGCGGAGGCGCCGCCCTCACCGACACCTTCAGATCTCGTTTGCGATTTATTCCATGCAGGTTATTGCAAAGATGAAGTGGCCATGACGATCGATCAGGTTCTGCCACTGGACAATCCGGCGCGTATCGGTCTTCACGCGGGCGAGAAGAATGAGATGATCCGATGCGTAGTTCATCAGAAGACGGCGGCGTCGGCGCTCAGACCGTGGAAGGGACCCATACCTAAGGTGAGTCTTCCGAATCTCACGTTATTCGATATGATCAGGCCAGAGTCTTGGATCACTGTTAAGAACAAGAAGAACGCGAGGCGGCACGCAGGTAGTCTGGCAACGGCGGCGCCCGTGACGGCAGCGGCGATGACCACAATCTCGCTCGCGACATCACAGCGATTGACTCAGCTGCTAGGTGGATTTGGGCCGGTTCGGTGTGGACCGGGTCCGCGAGATGTTGGGCCGGAAAAAGATGGGTATGAGGCCCATGCTAGACCGGGCCACTCTCCTCCACCTATTGCGTTGCCATGCACGTACGAGCGTGATTGTTCTCTCGACCGTGCGCAGCCGCCTCTTCGCCCTAGGGTTCGTAGGCACGGCACGAGAGGTTTTCCTGCCTTTGGTCTACGTCGGGCTAGGAGGATCTGCCTGCTGCCTGACATGGCCGGCCGCGGGGTGGCGCCGCCGCCAGCCAAGAAGGCCGCTTCCGGTCTTGTGGGACGGGGCGGGACAGCTCCGCCACCGACGGTGGCCGTTGGACGAGGAGTCCCGACGTCGTCTGCCCAGAGGCCGCCGGCGGGCGAGGGCGCTACTCAGGGCAACCCGGGGCGAGGTGCTGGCCCCGTGGGCACGAGGCCTCCGAGGCAAGTGCCCGTCCAGTCGGCCCCTGGTCGAGGCGGCTTGAGGCCCCCGGCGCCGGGCGCTGCACTTCCTGCTCTGCCGGTTGCGGGTCGCGGAGGGCTTCGGCATGTTGTGCCGGGCGCGTCCAGTGTGGCTTCGGCTGTCCGCGGTGGAGGGCCTCGGCCTGTTGGGGGCTTGCCGGCGCCCTCGGCCAATCAACCTCGGGCTACTCCTCCACCCCATTACGTTGCGAGGCCGGCGCAATACCGGACCGGTCCGTCTCAGACAAATAACAGAGAGTCCAAGGATCCGCCCCGAGGCCAGTGGGGGGATGATGGGTATGATGCGTATGGTGACGAACAGCACCGAGGATCTTCTTCTACAGGAGGAGGTCGTGGATATGCCTGGCAAAGAGACGGGTCGGTTGAGAGACCGTTTCTCGGCCCGACAGGTAGTTTTGTCGAGGGGGCCTCCGGCCCGGATCACCGTCAGAGAGGAGGCTTTCGTGGTCATCGTGATGGTCGGGGTGGGGGCCGTGGGAGATTTCGCCGACCGCCCCCGCCCCGGGCAGTTGATCCTGCAGCGTCTACAGTGGAGCCTGGCCATACTGCCACTGAGCTTCCTCCCAAGGCGATGGAGGTGGTGAACGCCTTGGCCAGTGTTGAGGTTCCTGAGACTGGGACGATGGATGAGACTACCGACAGGTCTGATGCCGAGAGGGCGTCCAAATATGCGCGTAAGAAGGAGAGGATGATTTGCTACCATTGTGGTGAGAAGGGCCACTTCATTGCTGAGTGTGTGGCCCAGCTGTGTGAGTCATGTGGCAAGCCTGCACATGACTCCGGGGAGTGCCCGTTGTTGCGTGACCTGCCCTCGACGCTGAATATTTATGGAGTCTATTGTGCTGAGCTCATGTTTTTTGAGTCCCCGGCGGCGAGAGAGGTCCCGGAAGATACCCTGAGTTTGACTACCGGGATTGTGAAAGCGACCCAGGGCGCGGTGACTGAAACATAGATTGTGAGGAGGCTTCAGGAGCTGGCTCCCGGGGATTTTAGATGGGAATTGGTGCCTATCGAGGACAGGGTTTTCAAGGTTGATTTTCCTACTTTGTTGAGCTTTGGCTTGTGTAGAGTCCCCGGTACTAAGTGTATCCTGGAGTTCCACGAGTGGAAGCAGGTTGAGCCTAAGGGAAAGCTGCTCACGCAGGTCTGGTTGCGGTTTTTAGGGGCTCCATCTAAGCCTCTGCAGGATGCTCGAGTGGTGGCTAGTATGGGCATCATGGTTGGGAAGATAGAAAAGGTGGATATGGCTTTCACACGTGCCCAGGGGGTGGCCCGGATTTTAGTGAGTGTTCTGGGTATTGAGTTCGTGCCTGATAAGGTCAACTGGACCTATAGGGGAGAGGTGTTCCCGCTTGAGATCGAGTTTGAGGACGCTGATTTATTTGCTGATGCGGTTAATGGTAACAATGTTGACATGCACGACAGAGATGGCAATGCGGGGGACAAGGGGTCACCGTCAGATGAGCCCACGCGAGAGGGGTCTAACGGTTCTCACCCAGCTCAGTCGCCTAGGGATGGGACCGGGGTTGAGCCCGCAGCATCACCAGCGGTGCCCATGACTACTATGCGTTTTGGGTCCTTTGAGCCAGCCTCGGCACCTCCCAGACTATGGAGTGACCGGGTAGATTCTGATGATTACCTTGAGCACACACTCCCTCTGTTGGAGTTCGAGGGGGATGCTTGCTTGTCTGCTGGACGGCCGACAAGGACTTTGGTCGGGGCTACGGTGAGGAGGCCAGAGGGTGCTTCTCTTGTCCTGGCGCCTCACGTGGACGCGACTCCGGTGTCGGCGACTACGTGCGCGATGAGTTGTGGGGGAGGGGGTTCGGGGCAGGTGGCCCCGTCTTCTCCCATCCCCATCCCGACCTCGGTGGCGTCGGTGACGCCGGCCCTGAGGGGGTCGGCCGGTGCTGGGAGAGGGAGCCCGAGGCAGGCGGCCTCGGCTCCTGCTTCTCCGATGGTGGCGGTAACCACCGCGACAGCAGCTGCGTTGGGGGGTGCTGGGGCAGGAGGCCCTGGCTCCTCCTTCTTCCCCGACGGTCAGGAGGACTGCTTCTCCCTCGCTGATGGCTCAGCCGTTTGAGCCGGCGGCTGGGGTGGGAGGAGGGCGCGGGCAGGTGGCCCCCGTTATCCCCTCTTCGCTCGCACCCATGGCCGGGGGCCCTGGTGTGGGGCACCCGTCTGAGGGGATCGGGAGCCCGCCGACGCCTTCTCTAGTAACCTCGATAGACCCTTTGAGGGACTCTGTGCCAGGTTTCACCAAAGAGGAGGTTGTCGCGTTTGGCGGGATCCCGGACCTATCTCCGCGGGGAGACGGATGAGTGCTCGCATCCTCGACATCCCCGAGGTTGATGATATGCAGCAGCGGTGCGCTATGAGGGCGGCCAAGCTTCAGGAAGCTGCTTTATCTTCTGGTATGTCCGTCAACTTATCTAATTCCCTATTGCATTTTTCTAATGAGGAGATTATAAATAATGCAAACCAATTAGGGGTTTCACTAGGTGCTACGGATAGTGAGATTACCAATTCGGTGAATGATCTATTAGATTTGGAGGCGGAACGTGCCTTAGAGGCTATTCGCAATCTTTCAACAGTTAAACCACTGAATGATGATGAGATTGATGCGCTAGGGGTTAGAGTGCTCGATAATCTGTGTGCGGATCTAGCACCCCCCAATCATGACTCTGAGGAAGATGATGTACCCCTAGAGAATGAGGCTAGTAATATATGTGAACCCGGTTATGAGGACCGGGCGACTGAGCCTAGTAAACCTAAGCGTAAGTGGAAACGGAAGATCTATCCCGATTCCGCAGTTCATAGGAGTGCTAGGATTCGAGTTACTAAAAAATTCCATGATGATCTATGAGAGGAATTTTTTGGAATAGCAGAGGTCTGAAGGACTTGGCTAAAAGAAGATTCCTAGCTGAGGAAGCTCTAGAGCAGAGGTTAGATTTTGTTGCTCTATCGGAGACGGGTAGAGATAACTTTGCGCCCCAGTTTCTCTCTTCTCTTGTGGATGGTATTGATTTCGATTGGCATTGCCTCCCTCCGCGAGGAAGATCGGGTGGTATCTTACTAGGTGTGAGATGCGATTCGCTTGAAGACCGAAGTGTCGTGATGGGAGACTTCGCGGTGAAGTTTCGAGTCAGGTCTAGGGTAGATGGTTTTAACTGGGCTTTGGTGGTGGTTTATGGTGCCGCACAGCCTGAGCTTAAAGCGGAGTTTCTGGCAGACCTTGTTCGAATCTGTGGGTCAGAACAACTTCCAATTTTAGTTGGAGGTGATTTCAATATCATCAGGAGGAGAGAGGAGAAGAACAATGATAACTTTGACGGCAGATGGTCGTTTATGTTCAATAGCATTATTGAAAGCTTGGATCTGAGAGAGATAGAGCTTTCTGGTAGAAAGTTCACCTCGGCTAATGCTCTACCAAACCCAACCTATGAAAAACTTGATCGAGTGCTTGCGAGCGTGGAGTGGGAACAAAAGTTCCCTCTGGTTACGGTGCAAGCTCTTTCGAGGGGAATATCTGATCACACCCCATTGTTCGTGGACTCAGGGGAGCCGAACCATGTGGGGAACAAGAATACCTTCTCCTTCGAGATGTCTTGGTTTGAACGTGAGGGGTTCTTGGACTTGATCGCCAGGGAATGGGATAGAGGTGTAGGAGGCAAGAATGCGATAGAGCGTTGGCAGAATAAGATTCGGCATTTAAGAAGTTTCTTACGGGGTTGGGCTAAGCACCTCAGTGGTGTGTATAATATTGAAAAGGATAGACTCCTTACTCTTATACAGGCCCTGGACATACAGGCCGAAGTCAATATCTTGTCGCCAGCCCAGCTTCAGGTTAAAAATGAGGCGGAGAAGAGGCTGAAAGAACTACTTCGCAAAGAAGAATTGAAGTGGGCTTTGCATGCTAAAGTCCGCAAAGTGGTCCAAGGGGATGCGAACACTCGGTTCTTCCATTTGATAGCTAATGGCAAGCACAGAAAGAAGCGTATCTTTCAGCTTGAGCAAGACGAGGGCACTATTTTAGGTCAGGATAACCTAAAAACATACATTACCGACTATTATAAGCAGTTATTTGGACCTCCGGAGGATAATTGTGTGTCCCTCGATGAGTCCAGGACTGAGGACGTGCCTCAGCTATCAGCTGCTGATAATGATATTCTGGTTGCCCCGTTTTCGGAGAAGGAGGTTTTTGATGCTATTGCACAGATGAAAAACAATAAGGCTCCCGGACCGGATGGATTCCCGGCAGAGTTCTATAAAAAGTGCTGGCACATTATTAAGGGGGATTTACTACCTATGTTCCATGATCTGTTCTCTGGACAGCTTCAATTATTTCACTTGAATTTTGGGACTATCACACTGCTTCCTAAGAAGACGGATGCTGTGAGAATTGAGCAATTCAGGCCGATCTGTCTCCTCGATGTTAGTTTCAAAATTTTCACCAAGGTTGGGACTAACAGACTCACACAGATTGCGCATTCTGTGGTGCAACAGTCCCAAACTGCTTTCATGCCGGACAAAAATATCCTTCAAGGGGTGGTCGTCCTGCATGAAACACTCCATGAAATCCATTCCAAAAAATTAGATGGAGTAATTTTTAAGGTGGATTTCGAGAAAGCGTACGATAAGGTCAAATGGCCATTCCTCCAACAGTCATTGCGTATGAAAGGTTTTGATGAAACCTGGCGCCGACAGGTTGAATCATTTACGCAAAAAGGTAGTGTGGGAATTAAAGTTAATGATGACATAGGTCATTACTTCTAGACACATAAAGGCTTCAGACAAGGAGATCCAATGTCCCCTATCTTGTTTAACATTGTGGTGGATATGTTAGCAATCTTGATAGGAACGGCTAAGGAAAATGGTCAAGTAGGTGGATTGGTACCTCATCTTATTGATGGAGGTGTATCCATCCTTCAGTACGCTGATGATACAATCATCTTCATGGAGCATGACTTGGCCAAGGCTAGAAATATGAAGCTTGTGTTATGCCTTTTCGAACAATTGACTGGGTTAAAGATTAACTTTCATAAGAGCGAGCTGTTCTGTTTTGGTAGGGCCAAAGATGAACATGATGCTTATAGGCAATTGTTTGGGTGCGAGTTGGGAGAGTTACCCTTCTCCTACCTGGGGATTCCAATCCACCATCGTAGGCTGACAAACAGAGAGTGGAAGTACATCGAGGACCGATTTGAGAAGAAACTGGGCTGCTAGAAGGGTAAGCTCATGTCATACGGAGGCCGATTAATCCTGATTAATTCGGTGCTCACGAGTATGCCAATGTTTCTCCTATCGTTTTTTGAGGTCCCGGTTGGTGTTAGGAAGAGACTAGACTTCTATCGATCGCGTTTCTTTTGGCAGGGTGATGAGCTTAAAAGAAAATATCGGCTTGCTAAATGGGATATCATCTGTAGACCGAGAGACCAAGGGGGTCTAGGTATTGAGAATCTAGAAGTTAAGAATAAATGCCTTCTTAGCAAGTGGCTGTGGAAGCTCTCATCGGAGACTGATGCTATGTGGGCTCAAATCCTTCGCAGCAAGTACCTCCAGACAAAAACTCTGTCCCAGGTTACAGTCAGGCTGACCGATTCGCCTTTCTGGAAAGGCCTGGTGAAAGTCAAACATGCCTTATTTAATAGGATGAAGTTTGTTATTGGAAACGGCTCGAGTACACGTTTCTGGGAGGATACTTGGCTCGGCGAGACACCCTTAGCCATCCAATATCCGTCTTTGTACCGCATTGTTCAACGACGTGAGGTATTCGTCGCATCGGTCTTTCAATCTACCCCCCTTAATATCCAGTTCCGACGAACGCTAGCGGGCAATCGTTGGGAAGAATGGCTCTGTCTAGTTAGGAGACTGATGGACGTCCAGCTTTCACAACAACCCGATGAATTACGCTGGAAATTGTCTAAGTCTAGAGTATTCACGGTTAAATCAATGTATATTGATGTTATTAATTCGAACTCCATTCCTACGTCTAAGCATGTTTGGGATGTCAAAGTTCCTTTGAAAATAAAAGTGTTTATGTGGTTTGTCCATAAACAAGTTATTTTAACTAAGGACAACTTGATAAAGCGTAATTGGACAGGACCTACTAGGTGTAGTTTCTGCGATCGGGATGAGACTATCAAACACCTCTTTTTTGATTGCCCATTGGCCAAGGTACTTTGGCAGACAGTCCACATTGCTTTTAATATCAATCCACCAAATTTTGTTAATGCGTTATTTGGGACTTGGCTTAATGGGATTGAGCCTGACTTAGCGAGACATATTCGGGTTGGAGTTTGTGCTTTGCTGTGGACCATCTGGACTTGCAGAAATGATTTGGTCTTTAACAGAATATCATGTATACACTTTTTGCAGGTCATATTCCGAACTACGGCACTGATCCGTTCGTGGTCGCTACTCACCCAGACGGAGGCCTGGGAGCATTTGGTTACTGGGTCTTTCCGCTAGGAGATGGTAGCTCGGGATATCTTCAACCGGTTTGGATGGCGGTCATGTAATAGGATAGGTATTTAGTTTCCCTATCTAGTTTGAGCCGGCCGGATGTGGCATCTTGTCTTGGCTAGTTGGTGTTTCTAGCCTTTATTTGGCTCTGTGTGAGCTTTCTGTATTTTTTTATTACTTTTGAAGACCTTTGGAACCATGTTGATACTTCTTTATTTGGTTAATAAGATGGCCGTATGCATCTTTCTGATGCAGAGGCCGGAGAATCCCCCTTTTCAAAAGAAAATGAAACATACAAAGAAGAGCCCCACCTATGATGGCAACGACGACTACACACATGTAACAAAGGCCGGGCTGAAAGCAGGTGAAGCATGGTGAGCGAAAGTCTATTGCAGAAGGAGCAGTCTTGAACAGGAAGCTCGAGCTGGAGGCGGTGAGATCCCCTCTCCCCATCTCTCATTCTCTCTCTCTATTTCTTCCTTCCCAAACCTTCATTGTTGCTCACGCATGTTGTGTAGTTTTCACTCATAGCTCCCGATGTCATTGTCGATGTCCTTCCCCGCAATGGCTCAGCTCACCAACCCGCCTTGTCCTCCTCTTTCTCTGGTGTGTGCCGCTCTAACCTACTCCCAGTATAACCTGCTTTGCTTCCTGCCTCCTTCGGTTGCGAACCCAGCGAGTAGTTCCTCCTTAGGCTATGTTCGGTTAGGCCCGACCCTGCCGGGATTGAGCGCCAATCCCCCCCGATCCGCGTGGGTTTCGCCCGACCGGGGTTCAATCCCGTTCTGCCCTCTGCGTTCCTTCGGTTAGCACCGGCCGGTATAAAATCCCGCTCAAACCTCTCCTAAACCACGCGAAAACCGCCGGGAAGTAACCCTCTCCTCCCACCCCATGGAATAAACCCCCGCTCGAGTCCTCTCTCTCTCTCTCTC
>NC_041380.1:507877031-507878868 GCF_002162155.2 Triticum dicoccoides
CTCGCCCTAACCCCTCTCTTCCTCTTTCGATTGTGTGGTGGCACCAGCGTCGGAGACAGAGGGACAGCAACAGCGCTACTGGAGAAGACCGCGGCGGTGCTTCCCCCTCCCCTTCCTCTTCCTCTCCCCTGGCCAACCGGTGGCACCTCATCCAACCGCAGCGGCAGCACGAGCTCGCCGGCGACCGGAGCAGCGATGGCGTGAGCTCGCCGGCGACGGAGCAGCGGCGCCGCGATCTTTCTGGCGACCACAAGTCCACAACGACCTTATAGCAGGCGTGCTTCTTCCCCAATGGTGGACCGGTAAGCCCGTGCTCCTCCTCTAATGTCTGGTTCTTGGATAATGAGTTCTTGGTTTGGATCCTGAATCTTGAAGTGTGAAGATTGAATTCTTAGCCTCGTGATCCTGTAACTAAACAAGGCCGAACTGCTGAATCCAGGAACAAGATCTGCAGGGTATCGAATACGGCTTCAAGTTCCTCTGGAACGGCCAGCCCGACACCTTCATCAGATTCAGCCTGACGACCTCCGAACAGATTCAACCTGACGCTTGGATTGCATAGTGGCAGGGATTTGGCCCCCGAGTGGTTTTGGTGTCAAGCGGGGGTCACCTAATCCTCTAGAAGGTTAAATCCACTAGAGGTTTATTTCCACTACAACCGAACAAAGCCTTAGAGAATCTACAACCAGAGGTCCCATATCCGTCCAAACGCTTGGGCGGCCTGCCCGGATAGAAACAAGCCACCCACCCGTCTGCCCCAAACGCAGCCCAAACGTCTGGGCTGACCGGCAACCCCATATCTACCCCATATGTAGGGTAGATATGGGGACGCCCGAACGCGCGCCACGTCGACGCCGACCCACTCTGGCCCACCTTGACTTCACATATATTCATCCCTATCTGCACCTCCAACCAAACCCTAGCCACTCCACTTCACCCCCTCCATTTTCAAGCTCCTGTCCAGTGAACTTCAACCTTCTTCTGCATGGCGGGAAGTGAATCCGACTCCGAGGTAGCACCTGTTGGCCAAGCATGACTTGACATCTCCACCGAAGCTTCGTGCAAGACGAAGCCGCTCCTCCTCCTGCCTCTGTCTTCCAGCGCTGCTCCACAAACGATGCTTTCAAGAGAGAAACGGCCCCGTAGTACCGTCATTGTCCGATCTGGAAGACCAGACCCTAGGGTTTCCCCCGAAGTAGCACGAGTGGGTCGACAACAGTTACACGACGATGCCTTCATCAAGGTAACGATGCAAAACGCTGCCATCACCCGCCAACGGCTCGGTTTTCACCAGCAACTGTCTCCCCGACTCGTAGCCGGTACTAGATGATGAATCTCGAGATCCGACAACCCAGCCGCAGGCCGGCCACCTCTGACGGAAGAGATGACCACCACCGCCGGATGCATCGGTCGGAACAGATCTAACCGGAGGTGCCACCAACGCGACCACCAGTCCCTCCACATCGCCGCCAATCCAAAGGCAGATGGCGCGCCGCCGCCGCCCGAACAGGGCAGGCCGCCGCGCCCGCAACCTGCGCTGCCTTCGACGCCGCCGCGCCACAGCCATCGTCGTCGCCAACACTGCCACCACAGCCGCCATTAGAACGTCGGCCGGCCGCCACGCCTCCATAGTCCAGATCTGGGCCGTCAGGAACCAGATCCGCGCCGCCGCAGTCTAGATCGGGGTCACACCCTTGAGCCATGGGGCCCCGCATCACCCTATGACCTGTGAGAGGAGGAGTGCCTCCGCCGCCGCAGTCGCACACACAGGCTATGTCCGGCGCCGACCACGCCGGCGACGGAGGGGAGGAAGAGGAAGGAGCGGTGAATCGGCGGC
>NC_041380.1:507879419-507896320 GCF_002162155.2 Triticum dicoccoides
GGGATAATGCTAGTGTCCACTATATTCATCTCTTCCCCTGTCTGGTCTTTGGAGCATGTCCACTAAATTACCACTTTCCTGATGTTTAGTTTATACAGTTCAGTAACTTTAGTTGTAAGCTCTATATAATCCTTATTTATTTATAAAACCAATCAATTTTGGCCTGCTTTCTGCCAATCTACTTGTGTTGTTTTAAGTTGTATATCTAGGGTAATTCTGTAGATCTGACCATAAACCAATCAATTGGCCTGCCTTCTGCTAATCTTATCATGTTGTTTATTTTTACTCAAAAGGTAAATAAATGACGCACCACATTAGACAGCACAAAGGCAGATCTGAGCATGAGAAAGAGAAGGAAATCATGAATTTGATCTAACCCACCTCAGCCATGAGATGGTAAGCTTCATAGCAGCTACCAGCCGGAGTACTGCTCCTTGACTTGTGCTACCTCCCACCTCGGTGCAGCTTCATGCAACACACAGCAATCTTCATCACGTGATATCTTATTAAATTTCTGTTCTACTACAGAAACTTAGAATGGAGGTAATCTGAAATAAAACACTAAATAACTATGTCACCTTAGTATCTACAGAGGAGCAAGAAATTTGCATATTAATTAACATAGGATGGTCTAACTCAGTCAAATCTGAAGTTCTTTGTCATTCAAAAATTTACTGCAACAAATTTAGATTTAGCAATTAAAATTAGATTAAAAACTGGAAGGATATGTGGAGTACAGACCTTCATCGGAAAAGAGCAATTGTACGTCAAATTATTTCACTAAGTCACACCCTAATAGGCATTTCAAAGCATTGGATGATGACTTTCCTCATAGGAGATATATAATTTACAAAATTTCGAGGTGACATGGATATTTGTCATACGGCACAATTGCAGTCATCGTAACTAACTTGACAACTAAGAGCAAACAGATTGAGGTGTTGAATTTTTGACACGTCTTACATAAAGATAATGTGTGTGTGTGTGTGTGTTGTGCAGGGTCCGGAGAAGGGTCCGACCACTTTGAGTCTATATTACGCAGCCTTTCCCTACATTTCTGTTTCGGTAGGAGGCTGTTTCCAGGACTTGAACCCGTGACCTCATGGTCACAAGGCAGCAGCTTTACCACTGCGCCAAGGCTCCCCTGCTCTTCACTTCTAACTTAACCGCGAGAAATCTGTCAGAGTTTGTGCAGTTAGTTCTACATTCAACAATTGCTGCCCATTGTTTTGTTAAGCAATGCAATGGTTACTGAACACAAAATAGCAGATCGGATAAACAGAAAATATAACAAAAATTTGTGAAAAAATACACCTAATGTAAGGATAATTGTGATCGTTATCTCTTACTCCCTCTGTAAAGAAATATAAGAGCGTTTAGAACACACCTATTTTGCAGATATAAATAAGCACTAAACTACAAGGAACACCAGATACATGGTTCATACTATCACATTATTATTTTTTCAAAATGGTGTATGATCACATTATCAAAAAACGGGTTTCAGTTCACCAACACGGAAGCAAGCTTTTATCAGCACACATTTATGAAGAGAAGAACGTGCCTTGAGAATGCATCACCAATTCACCACAAGAATTTTACTTTGTTCACACGGGGGTAAAAGGCTAAGCTCTCCTCATATAACATGGGAACGAAAGGGATAATACTAGTGTCCGCTGTATCCATCTCTTCCCCTGTCTGCTCTTTGGAGCATATCAAACTATTCTCTGATGAAGTTGAAAGCATACCGGGTCTATTGCTGACAACCGGTACCTGGTCAAGAGAATGCAAAGTTTCAATTGTTTGCTCCACTGGATCATATAGACCGATTTTCCTCCCGGTGTTGAGCATGATCCTCCCATTATCGGGGTCAATAGCCAATGGCACCACAACATTTGTCTACAGGGAGTAGCCAGGACATGCTTTCAAGTGAATTATGCATGCTCTGCTCCATTGGCCATGCTCTAGCTTCCACACATCTAGAGTGTCTGCTGCCGGGTCTGCTAGAACAGCACACAACACTCCGGCGAGCTCAACCAAAAACGCACGGCAATGGTTTCTGCTATGCCATCTCCCAAACCATGAAGGGCAAGGGACGACCTGAAACATTTTTGTAGTGATGTCGAAAGAGACAACGGCCCATTCCCAGCTCTGTCCCAACCTTGGTTCACTCATCCAGTACAGAGTAAATTGCAAAAAGCCACCACAATTGCGGACCCTAATTCACAAAACCACCACCATTCGTTTTTTTTTCAAAAAACCATCAATATTATGCTGACAGTTTTCAAAAAACGTTGATAGCTCGATTAGGAAAGTTTAAGTGGAAACCTGACACCTGGGGCCTGCTGTCAGGTGCCACGACGCTACTGGTCAACCACGTCTCCCCTGACCTTTCTCCACCTGCAGTCGTCAGGAGAGGTGGAGCGCCTCACACCTCCGTTACACGCACGATCCGCGCTGGCTCCGTCCAGCCGGACCCCTAGCGCATGAGCCTCACAGCGCCGCCGCCTCCGGCCCTCCCTTCTCTTCCTGCGACGCTGCTCCCTCGTGCTCGTGGCGCAACGGAGCAGCATCTAGCCGGCCGCGAGGCAGCTCCTGCACGGGCTCCTGGCGCAGCTGACCAGAAGCGCGGCTGGTCACGGAGGTCGCCCGAGTCGTCGTCGCCATCCTCCTTGATCTCAGCTCATATGGTCGACGTCGCCATGTCAGAGATGTGGAGGTGCATCTCGTTGGAGTTAGAGGAGACGAGGAGGCGCGGTGAAGCGCTCTGGACGAGGCGGCGGAGCGTTCTCAAGCCGCCGCCACCTGCTACTCCATCCAGCCGCCACCCGCTGCTCCCTCCGGCCGTCGCCACCGGCTGCTCCGCTGCCGCAGCAGAGAGCGGAGAAAGAACGACAGGGCGCCGGCGGCTTGCCTCGCCTCGCCGGAGCCGGTCGGAGGTTCGGCGCGGGATCCTTACGGATCGGGACGGCGGCGGCTGTTGAGTGGATCGGGGCGGCGGCGGCGGCTGTTGAGTGGATCGGGGCGGCGGCGGCGGCTGTGCAGATGGGGACTGCGAGGGCTGTCGTGTGGACGGTACGGGGGAGTAGGACGGCTATGACTGTATTTTTTTAGAGGAGAAAAAGATGACACCGACATGTGGGCCCATATCTATTTTAAGGTCAACTAATCTCTAGTCAAACGCCGTCAGTTTTGGTTGCCACATCATTGCTTACAGTGGGGCCCATATCTCAGTTTTAGAGTCAGCAAGTGTTTATCTAAGCGATCAGCGTTTTTTTAAAACTATCAGCACAATATTGGTGGTTTTTTGAAAAAAAAAATAATGGTGGTTTTGTGAATTAGGGTCCTGAATTGTGGTGGTTTTTTGTAATTTACTCTCCAGTGTTAGACTGTATTTACATATAGCTTCTGTATATGTCTTGTATATTGTATCGTACACCTTGGTGTACCCCTTATATATATGAGATAGCCACACCCTTAACGGGTGTCGGGCAGTTTCCCAAAACCCTAAGTTTTACATGGTATCAACCCTAACCGATCCTATTGTCTTCCGCTGCTGCTGCCGCCGCCGCCTCCGCCGCCGCGATCGCGCCCAACTCCGTCGCCGCCGTCGCGCCGGCTTCTGTCACGGCGCCTGCGTCGCCGTTCCTCTCCTCGCGTCCCCTGGTTTCGGTCTACACCGGCCAATCTTCGATGGTAGGCACCTCCTCGGATCAGCCACCGCCGTCGTCACCGACCGCGCCTCCGCCGACCCTGGGGGATCCTTCGTACACCGGTCCGTGGATGGGATCGGCCACCTACGCCCCCCACGGGGCTGCTCCACTCCCGCCCGCAGGCCCCTACGGGGCGGTGCCCGTCCCCGCTGGATCGACAGCCTACGGCTCGTACGGGGCTGCTCCACTCCCGCCCGCAGGCCCCTACGGGGCGGCGCCCGTCCCTGCCGGATCGGCGGCCTATGGCCCCTACGGGGCCGCTACTTCATCAACGGGCCACTACGGGGCGCCGCCCTACGCGCCCGCCGCGGCTGCATCTCCTGCCGCTGTTACAGCGGCGCCCTACGCGCCCTACGTGCCTTCACCTGTCGCCGCGAACGCTGGGCCGGATAGGGCCCCGCCGCCGCCATTGCCCTACGGCGGCTACTACCCTCCGGCAATGGTTGCATCTGGTGGATCATCTCACATGACCTACTACACGGCGCCTCCTCCTGCTGATCATGCCGTGGCCAGCACGCCGTTCTACTTCGCGCATCTGATCCCAGTGAAGCTGACGACGGACAATTATCTGTCCTGGCGTGCACAGGTGTTGCCACTTCTCCGCAGTCGCTATCTGGAGGGCTACGTCGACGGTTCCTTGCCGTGTCCTCCACCACATCACCCGGCATACCATGCGTGGGTGGCTCAGGATCAGGCCATACTTTCGGCGATCCAGTCGTCGCTCACCGAGGCGGTGTCCTCCTTGGTTCTCTTCACTGCCACGTCCCAGGAGGCGTGGTCTGCCCTTCACACTAGCTTTGCATCTCAGCAGCAGGCTCGTGCTCACACTCTTCGTACGGAGCTGGGAGAGACCAAGCTTCTTGACCTCAGCATTACCGGCTACTTCGGCAAGATGACGCGTCTCGCAGACACTCTAGCCTCCATTGGTCAACCGCTTCGCAAAGAGGACTTCACCACCTTCGTCATGAACGGTCTGGATGACGACTATGATAACCTTGCTGAGAACATCAATGGCCGTGATACTCCACTTGAACCCCGTGAGCTCTAAGCCCGCCTCCTTGCCACGGAACAGCGCATCAAGTCCCGCCGTACCAATCCGAGTTTCATGGCTGCCAACGCTACCACTCGTGGAAAAGGGAAGCCCTTCAAGTCAACTGCAGCGGGCAAAACAGCACCATTGACTTTGCCGGCTCCGCGGTCGCCTGCCGCAGCTCCTTTCCCCACGACCGGGGGTGGTCGTTCATGTGCCTGTTGCCCTTCTTGTGGCGTTCAGCTCCCTTGTCAACTGTGCAACATCCCAGGTCATGTTGCTTCCCGCTGTCATCGCCGCTTCAAGCAGGACTTCCTCGGCGTCGGCAACAATGGCAAAGGCAACGAGAAACAAGCTGCCTGGGCCACTCATGAGCCTGCTCGTCAAGCAGGCCACACTACATCATACCCCATTGATCCAACATGGTATATGGACACAGGCGCTACGAATCATTTGACGGGTGAGATGGGCAAACTCTCAGTTCAGGAGCCATACCGTGGTAATGATCAGGTTCACACCGCCAGTGGAGCAGGTATGCACATATCACATGTTGGTCAGGCCTCTCTTTTAACTCATAAACAGAAATCTCTCCATCTTCGTAATGTCCTTAGAGTTCCTTCTGCTACTCGTAGCCTATTGTCTGTTCCTCAGCTTACTCGTGATAACAATGTTTTCACTGAGTTTCATCCTTTTTATTTTTTTATCAAGGATCGGGCCACGAGGGACGTTCTGCTTAGAGGTCGCCTGCGCGATGGATTATATGCACTTGATCTGCCTTCTGCCCCTCGAGCACTCACTGGTGTCCGTGTATCGCCTACTCATTGGCATGCACGGCTCGGCCATCCTGCCACTCCCATAGTTCGTAGTGTTCTTCATCGTCATAGTCTTCCCGTTGTGTCCAATAAAGATGTTGCCACAGTCTGTGATGCCTGTCAACAAGGCAAGAGTCATCAGCTTTCGTTTTCTGATTCGAGTCGTGTCGTCAAAACTCCACTTGAGCTTATTTATTCTGATGTATGGGGGCATGCCCAAACTTCTGTGAGCGGTCATAATTATTATGTCAGTTTTATTGATGCTTATAGTCGGTTCACTTGGCTTTATCTTATCAAACGTAAATCCTATGTGTTTGATGTGTTCCTGCAATTTCAAGCTCATGTTGAGCGTCTTCTTAAGCATAAGATTATTCATGTTCAGTCAGATTGGGGGGGGGGGTGAATATCACAACCTCAATTCCTTTTTTAATAAGCTTGGGATTTCGCATCGCGTGTCTTGTCCTCATACACATCAGCAGAATGGCACGACTGAACGTAAGCATCGTCACATTGTCGAAACCGGTCTCACCTTACTTGCTCATGCATCAGCACCTTTTCGTTTTTGGAGTGATGCTTTTTCTACTGCCTGTTTTCTCATAAATAGGCTTCCTACACGTCTCCTTGGGATGAAAACACCACTTGAACTATTGCTTAATGAGGTTCCAGATTATACTTTTCTCAAAGTTTTTGGTTGTGCATGCTGGCCTCATCTTCGTCCTTATAATAAGCACAAGCTCGAGTTTCGGTCCAAACTTTGTGTATTTCTTGGGTATAGCTCTCTTCACAAAGGGTACAAGTGTCTTCATATTCCATCCAACCGTGTCTACATCTCGCGTGATGTTGTGTTTGACGAGAGTGTATTCCCGTTCTCGTCTTTGTCCATAACTCCCACCCCTCCAGCCTCCTCCTTGTAATCCACCTCTCCACTGCCTGCTCAATTTGTTGATATTGCATATTCTCCTGCGTTGTTGCCTAATCATGCTGCAGGAACGGGTCGTGGAGTTCGCCTGGAGTTGCTGGAGGAGCCAGAGCCATCAACTGCACCCGACGTAGCGAATGGCCTTGTGCATGCGCCATGCATGCCTGGACTGGGCGCCTCAGCGTCGGCTCCGTCTGTGCCGGCCTCTTCTGAGGCTGGGTCGGTTCCGCCTAGGCCGGCCTTGCCCGGGCTGGTCTCCCCTGCGTCGGCCTCCCCCGAGCCGGTGATTCCATCGGGGCCGGCCTCCCCCGAGCTGGTGCTCCCATCTGGGCCGGCCTCTCCTGAGCCGGTGAGCTCGCCTGGGCTGGGCTGCCGCGCCTCGGTTGGCCTTGAGCCGACTGACTCGCCCATCCAGTCGAGTCTGTCGCCAGGGTCGGCCTCGCCTGGGTCGGCCTCGTCCTCGCCTGTCGCCGCTGCATTGTCACCGGCTGCGTCGGATACTTCTTCATCGCCGGGGCCGTTGCCACTGGTTGCACCACCTGCGGCCGTTCCTCTTCGACCACATACTCGCAGTCGATACGGTATTGTGTGTCCCAAGCAACGCACAGATGGGACGGTCGCCTGGCTTGCGGCATGTGTTGCTCATGTCAAGGAAGATCCTTCGGCTGAACCGCGTCACTTCCAGGTTGCTCTCGGGATTCCTCATTGGCGTCAAGCTATGGAGCAAGAGTATCAGGCATTGTTGACAAATGGTACTTGGCAGCTTGTTCCTCCGGTCTCTGGTGTCAATGTCATTGATTCCAAGTGGATCTTCAAGGTTAAGAAGCATGCTGATGGTTCTATTGAACGCTATAAGTCACGGTTAGTGGCGAAAGGGTTCAAGCAAAGGTATGGTCTTGACTATGAGGATACGTTCAGTCCGGTGATCAAACCAACAACTATTCGACTTCTGTTGTCCTTGGCTATTACTCGGGGCTGGTTTCTTCGTCAGCTGGATGTTCAGAATGCCTTTCTTCATGGTGTTCTGGATGAGGAGGTTTACATGCGTCAGCCCCCTGGTTTTGTTGATCCTGCTCGTCCTCATCATCTGTGTCGCCTGGTCAAGGCGCTCTATGGGTTGAAGCAGGCTCCTCGTGCTTGGCATGCCAGATTGGGCTCTGTTCTTCGGTCGCTTGGTTTTGTTCCCTCTACTGCTGACACCTCGCTCTTCCTTCTGCATCGACCTCAGGTGACGATGTATCTTCTGGTATATGTTGATGACATCATCCTCATTAGCTCCTCGGATGCTGCTGCTGACCGTCTGATATCTTCCTTGAGTGGAGATTTTGCGGTGAAGGATTTAGGAACGTTGCATTACTTCCTTGGGCTGGAAGTTTCACGTTCTTCTGCTGGCTTGACACTCACACAGCATAAGTATTCGATGGACTTGTTGCGACGGGCAGGTATGCTTAAATGCAAACATGTCATGACTCCTATGTCTGCTACTGATCGTCTGTCTGCGTTTGATGGAGATCCTCTCACCTCTGATGACGCCACTGAGTATCGTAGCGTTGTTGGTGGCCTGCAGTATTTAACTATCACTCGGCCAGATCTCTCATATGCCGTCAATCGTGTCTGCCAATTTCTTCATGCTCCTCGGACTTCTCATTGGACAGCGGTGAAGCGGATTCTTTGTTATGTTTGCTTTACTGCCTCATATGGTTTGCTCCTTCAGCCAGCACCGTCTCCTACGCTTTCTGCTTTTTCAGATGCTGACTGGGCTGGTAATCTAGATGACAGGCGATCCACGGGGGGACATGCTGTCTTCTTTGGTCCTAACTTGATCGCCTGGGCTGCTCGCAAACAAGCTACAGTGTCCAGGAGTAGCACTGAAGCAGAATATAAAGCCGTTGCAAATGCTATAGCTGAGATCATATGGGTACAGTCCTTATTGAGAGAGTTGGGAGTTCCTCAAACTCAGCCGCCTGTCCTTTGGTGTGATAATATTGGGGCTACATATCTCTCATCTAATCCAGTGTTTCATGCTCGGACAAAGCACATAGAAGTTGACTATCATTTTGTACGGGAACGTGTTGCACAGAAGCTACTCCACATCAAGTTCATCTCCTCCAAAGATCAACTTGCTGACATTTTCACGAAGCCTCTTCCACAACCTCAGTTTGTAGGCTGCAGGCGCAATCTTAACATACTTTGTACTTCAGGGCATAGTTAAAATTGAGGGAGGGTGTTAGACTGTATTTACATATAGCTTCTATATATGTCTTGTATATTGTATCGTACACCTTGGTGTACCCCTTATATATATGAGATAGCCACACCCTTAACGGGTGTCGGGCAGTTTCCTAAAACCCTAAGTTTTACATCCAGTACAGCACCCCATCAAGATAGGCAGGCGGCATATCACTCACGGGTAGAGGTGGTACCCAGTTCTGACGGGCAGGATCCCGGGAGCCGCACCACCGTAGCGCGCATGTCAAGTGATACTGACGAGATTTGAAGTCCTTTTGGTGATAGAAGATTTTCACAATAACATGTTCACGAATCAAGGGGTCAAAAGTCAAGCCGACATTCTTGTTGCCGACGGTAAAAGCATGCTCTTCTGCTTGAAGCATCCTCCAGTGTAGGCCCAAAGTTGGCCCCAAGTTAGAGTAGCACCAGAAAAAACCTGTACATGGGTTGCAGATATAGTCCTTTGTCTCGGTGCTCACCAAGTTCAGCCCATGGCAAGGCTTGGAGCAAACCACCTTCGTATCAAGCAATCGACTGTGACTAGGAGTTCCTGGGAGACATCCATTCAAAGGAGCAAAACTGAAGCCCAATTGTCCAGTGCCCTTGCCCACAAGCATGACCTTGGGCCTTCTGTCGATGTTCTTATGCTTAAAGTACGACTCGATAAAATTTTCATTCTCAATCAATCTGAGCCACTGCTTGCAGACCAATTTAGAGTGTATTGCTGATTTAGCTGGGAGGCGGACTAGGATCTCTCTAAGGGGAGTGCTTCGGTACAACCCCCCCCCTCCCTTAAAACGTATAGTGGGTAATATGGTAATTTCACATTAGGTATAGGAATACCCACCCGACGCCGTACGTCACGCGCGACGTCGTACGCCCGCCCGCGTATGCCGCATCCGTCGCTGTACGCCCGCCTGCCCACGTACCCGCATCCGTCGCCGTACGCCCTCACGTCTCGACGTTGGCGTGGACAGTTGTTGGAGGAAAAAAAAGACACGGTAGCCGCCGACGCCCGCCGTCGAAACCCTGAACCCTAACGCATCCACGCCGTCTCCATGTTGGCCCCCATCTACACGAAGTCGCCGTCGCCCGAGTCGCGGCCCAAACAGGCCGCCGCGCGTGCCCGCCGCCGCATTCCATTCCCGTCGCCCAGATGGCCGCCCACCCGCGATCTACGTCGCCGCCTCCCTCCGCGCACTACGCCTACTACGACTAGCCATCGTCCTCACGCCGTCGACACCTGCCTCCGCCGGCCAGCAACGTCACGCCGTCATCACGTTCGTCATCGGAGGAAATGGATCCGGCTGAAATCCTCGCCACCGTGCAAGAGGTTGGTTTGAGACATTGTTGTGCTTGATAAGATAGTTGTTTTAGGGTTGATGTTACACGGCGTTTGATTCATCGCACAATTTTTTTAACTATATATAGTTAGAGGAGGAGGGAGATTATGATGGTGATGATTATGGCGAGGACAACGAAACCTCGTCACGGAATATGGATGAACCTCGTGAGGAGAACTACATGAGTTTGGATGAATCTTATAGTGGCAATGTAAGTGTGATCAATGTTGATAAAACAATAAATATGAGGGGGTAAATATGATAGACCGCACGGAAAATTTAATATTTTTTTGCATGATGCAGCGACATGGCGATGATTATGATGATATGGATATAGATGATTCATTTGCTGAAAGTGCACTCCGGATATGTTATTAATAAAATCAGAGAAGAAATGACATAATAACCATATGAGCGCTTACATGTTTTTTTTGCAATGCGCGCAGATGGACGAGGACGGGGACTTTGTGAGGAATATTGTGGACGATGAAAGTGACAAATCGCACGTTGATGCATCTCATGATGACAGCTCCAGCAAAATAAGTTTTGAAACTTACATCACTAAAGTACATCTTAAAATTATAACTGACTGGCATAAATGGTTTAATGCATTAATTTACACGGAGATGTAGATGGTACAAGCGGGAATGATGAGCATGTTGGTGATGATCTGTTTAATTTTGACATCGGATTTGATGAATATCAGCAAGAATCATTGGACATGCATTGGAAGGTCATGAGGAAGACGTTCAAGTCACTAGGAGATGCTTACAATTTCTATAATCAGTATGCGTACGAGCGTGGTTTCAGCGTAAGAAAGGACTCACTTAAATATTCGAAAGGTCCTGAGGCAACTAAGCGCTTGAGAAAGTATGTGTGTGCGAGAGCTAGGAAACGACAGGCAAAACGTTGTACAATGGAAGGCAGGACCCGCAGGCTGAGAGGGGAGACTCGTTGCTTCTGCGATGCGCATATAACTTTGAAACTTGATAAAGAGCGTGACGTTTGGTATGTCAGCAGTTTCAATGATGATCACACTCACGTTCTAGCTAGACCGGATGAAGTCACGTTTCTTCGGTCTCACAATCAGATAAAAGAATATCAGAAGGCTGAGATCTTAACCATGGCAGGTGCTGGAATCAGGAAACATATGATTTATGATCAACTCGTTGCGCGCTCCGGGTCATATGCAAAGGCTGGTTTTGGGAGGAAGAAGCTTTATAACATGTGTTATAGAGAAAAAATGAAGTTGCTTGCACAAGGTGATGCAGACACTGCCATTGGGATCATGATGACCAGAAAAGAGAGAGATCCAGATTTCTTCTTTGAGCACACCGTCGATGATGAAGGAAGGCTGAAAAACATATTCTGGTGTGATTCTCAATCACGTCGAGACTATGTTGACTACGGTGATGTGACAGTCTTCGACAACACATACAGGATGAATAGGTATGGCATGCCATTTATACCTTTTGTCGGTCTGAACAACCACCGTTGCACCACGGTATTCGGTTGTGCTCTTGTGTCTGACGAGACGGAAGATACATATGTCTGGCTGCTTCAGACATTTTTGAGGGCTCACTGTCAGAAGAGGCCCAGGTCAGTAATTACTGATGGAGATGTAGCTATGATTAAGGCCATAAGAAAGGTACTTTCGGAGGTTTGGCATCGTCTTTGCTCGTGGCATATTGAGAAGAACATGCAGAAACACCTTCATCATAAGTCTCTAAAGGAGTTCAGGTCTCTACTTTATTATGCCACTTCAAAAAAGGTATTTGAGGAGAGATGGGCAGCGTTTACCGCCAAATGGCAGTCGGAGAAAACAAAGACATGGTTACGTAGGATGTACAAGAAGAAAAGGTTTGGGCTGCATCATATCTGTCAGGTGGGTTTTTCTTAGGTATGCGAAGTAACCAGCGAAGTGAGAGTCTGAATTCATGCCTTCACTTGCATCTAGACTCCGGTATGACTATTGTTGATATGATTGTGCACTATGAGAACTGCATAGTTCGTCTCCGTGAGAATGAGGCGCATGACGATTGCACAAACTCACAGACAGTTCCAGTACCAGTATTGGATGAGTGTAAAGATATTGAGAAATCAGCTGCCCGTGAGTTCACTGCGGCAAACTTTTATATCTTGCAGGAAGATATGAAGAAGGCACGGGAGCTAGAGGTCCTTGAGATACTGAGAGGAGCAGACACTCACAGATTCATACTGACATGGAAGAAAAATAGAGATATCAGATTCACCGTGGACTACACCCCAGGTAACTTAGAAGAAACTATGAAGTGTAGTTGCAGAAGCATGTATCGCAAAGGACTTCCTTGCAAACATATTCTTCACGTTCTGATTCAGCTACGCTTACGTGAGATACCTAAGTGTTTAGTACTGCGGAGGTTGAGCCAAGTTGCAAGGGATGGACTTCCCGTGAAGCGCACTAGCGATCTGCTTGCATGGGGATGGGCAGGTGCAGGGGACAGAGCTAGGTACATCGAGTTGACTATCTTATCTGCTGAAGCAACTCATAAAGCATGTCATAAACCATTTTTATTCGACAAGTTGAAGGCGGTTCTGAGGGACATAATAGGTAATGATTACACTGAGGAGGATGAGCCTGGTGTGGAGGTACAATTTGTGAACGACAATGCATTTGAGCCTAATCAAGATCATGGTCTTGTTCGTGATCCCGCAAAAGTTAACACCAAAGGCGCACCAAAACAGAATGTTAAAGGCCGCTGTAAGGATGGTCCTGATGTCACTAAAAATGGGCGACCAAAAGCTTTTGATGAGAAAAGAAAACGTCAATGTGGACTGTGCGGTGTTACGGGTCATTATAAGTCCACGTGCCCTCAAAATCCTAAGTATGATTTTCTTATGTTATTGTATATGTTATTGTTCAAACCGAATTTATTTGTTCATTGTGAATTAACACATATCTTATTGTTATGTAGGAACTTTGCTTAACTTGTGGAGTATGGAAGATTGGTTCACCCTTTGATTGAAGACAGTTTTATTATGGATGGCTATGGAAGATCGTTCCACCCTTTCATTGAAGACAGTTTTTTAATGTTCTATACATTTAATCTTTCATAATTGTTATAATATGTTATATCAACTTATTTTACTTGAATTGCTGGTCCGTACAAACAACAGTTCATAAGTTCGCATTTGAGGTAAGATATTAAAACAATATGAAAGTATTTACTCACCCGTCTTCTTGTTGTGGGATGTTATACGTTTTGATAGGCCAGGTAGACACATCCGGAAAATTCACAGCACCGCTCGCATTCGCATCACGTATGTCATATCCAAGTTGATTTTTCTGTTCATATACATAATAGCACGAAAAGAATTTAACATAGTTCAGTTACTAAATGATAATTTCAATATGCTCATGTAAATTTATGCCGTACCAGCTCCTCAACTTTTTCTGTAATTTCACTGTTAAGTTCGGGTCCCATCAAAGAATCAAGAACCCTGGAACTCTTCCTTCGGGCGATGCATGACAACCGAAACCCAGTGGATATTTCCCTTATTAAGAGGAATATAAAGCTGCATCACAACGAAAATATGATGCAATCAACATATACTATCTTATTATTTATATCCCATATATGCATATTTTAAGGCAGTTGAACTTACCTTATCTTTTTTAAAATACTCATCGGTGCATCTATTCAAGGGTCCATTCTTCTTCGCCACAACTTCGTTGTCATTTTTCCTCCCTGGGTGTCCGGTCTAAATTCAAGTAACCAATTGACCAGCCAGGTCGGCATTATATGACGATCTTCACCAACAACTCCCAACAGATACGACGAATAAGCATTGATAACCTGAAAATAATTTAAATGATGTATAACAATTCCAATTTGCATTGAATGCTAATAGAAAACAGAACAATAACTTACATCACTGGTTAGCCATTCATGGTCAAGAATCTTACAAGCCCTCTCTGCACTCAGACCTTCGCTCATGCCATCATTGAATATTTCCTTCTTTCTATGTTTTGCTGGCCGCTGATAAGCACGAACAAACTTAACACTAGCTTTAATCACATCGTATTCTTCTTCAAAGACTTCTTTCTCGAATAGTTCTGCAATACATGACGGTAATATGTTAATAATTCAATGATAAGTAGTAATTTCAGCTCGAAAATAATATGATAAAACTCACTTGCTTTTGCTGAACGCTTTGCACGCTTTGTAGGTATAACGAGAATATAAGGAGACTTTATAAGGTTTGATCGTCTCCGCTTCCGTTTCCCTACACCCTTCTCCTCTACCTCATCTTCTCCAATACAATCTACCGATCCACGTGATGCGATTTCATTTGTTCCTAAAGATGTAACGGATTTCTCATCAGATACCTCAGGAACTTCGATAGGATCTTCTTCATCACCCTTGAAACTATCGAAATATTCAGGTGTGCAATAATAAGGTGTCTTCTCTTCAGAATCATTAATATCATCTTCATCATCCTCTTGCACATTCTTTTTTCCCGGTGTTTCGAAATTCTCCACGTCAGGATTATATACAAATTCCTTACGAGGTTTTCCACCATAGTTTCTACTTTCATTATTTTCAGCATACTCATTCTCTTCTTCTTTTTCACTATCACCGGCTTTGTAAAATACAACGCTTTTGTTCAATTTCTCTATGACCCTCTGTGATTAAAAATTAGTTGTAATTAGTTATGTGACACATCGAAAACCATTGTGAACGGCAAAATCAGAAAACTTGTACCTGTGCGCATAGCTCCGGCATACGAAGCATATCCTTACGAATGTGCTTCAGCTCAGTCAAAATCCGATCCATAATAGGGTTCTGGAAGCTGAAGCCTCAGATGTACTCACGCCTGTTCTCCTTCCAGTAATGTTAGACTTTCTCGTACTGGATATCTTTTTCTTTTCAGCCTGTTCCATTCTTATTTTGTTTAAGCGGTACTCTTCAGTAATGGTGTCATCGATCTACAACATAAAGAATTATACAATCATATTTAATTAATAATTAATTGCAGACTTTAAATGGAAAAATAAATATTTAACGTATTATCATTCCAACACCACGACCATTTTGAAAGTCATACTTGTCTCTTTTCTCCGCTGCCGCTTCTGTCCAATTCCTCATCAAGGGGCTCAACAACGCTAAAGGATCATACTTTGGACCGGTGCTTGGCTGCACCTTCTCCCAATATAGATACTGCAAAACAAACACACAGCCATTTAGCATGTGTTACACTATTATTACATAATACAACTATTCAATTTTAAAAATAAATCATACCTGCAGAAGTGCTAGGTTGCCACGTGGCCATTCCCTAACACGACCGGGCTGCAAGACCGTACCAATCTCCGACAAACAAAACCGCAAAGTGAATGCGTTCCAGTTGAACTTTTTTATCTGCCTGACATCTTGCACTAGTGCATAATAATTCTTCGGAATGTACTCATCAGACACTGATGCAATTATAGTCCCTAACAGGACGAGAAACGTCATCCAAACAAATTCATCGTCCGCATTTTTATTTTTCACAATCTTCTCAATAAGATCATCAATCAATATTTTACCATTCTTCTTGTTAACAAAACTAGCTGGAATTTTTTTATTGCTTTGCCTTGGTCCATACTCAAAAAACTAGAAACATCAACTCCTTCATTCTTCAAACCAAATATAGTAAACACATCATCAGGCCTCAATGAAATCAACCCTTTTTTCCGGCTGCCTCTTGCACCATGAATTTTTTACTACTAGGATTGTAACCTTGAATCATAAGCGCAAGCAAATTATCACGCATCTTGACCAAAGGTATTCGTAACATGCCCTCCATCTCCGTTTCGTAAAACGTAAATCGCTGACTTGATGTTAATTTATTAACAAGAGTAACCCATTTTTCTACAGAACATGCAATCACACCATCGATGTCCATACTGCATATAAAAATATCTATGTGACGTTGCACGCAGCTAATGTGTTATATAATGTTGAAAATTTTAAAATATATACCTGCCCGACGGCGACTACAGCGGGCGACGGCGATCACGGCGGCTGACGGCGGCGTCTGATGGCGTGTTCACAACCGGCGCTGACGGCGAGTGGTGACGTCGGCCGCTGACGGAGGGTGCTGACGTCGACTATTGCTGGGTGACAACGGGCGTTGACGACCGGCACTGACGGCGGGTGGTGACGTCGACTAGTATGGGCTGACGGCGGCGCGACGCTGTCGGGCGGGGAACGACAGTGTGGGCGGCGGGCGACGGGGATCAGACCGGGCGTGTCGTCGGCACGTACGACGCAAAAAGGGCATGGGCGACGTGATTGGGCGACGTGCGCGTTTGTCGGGAATATTCCCTCGGATAGCGACGGCTCGTGCAGATATTGGGTAGATATTTTGCTGCGTCGGGCCCACGGCGATTATTAAGTGGGCGACGGCCAGTCTACAATATTGAATATGTATTTATTTATTTATTTGTATAATTTTGTCATTTAGTGTATTTTTTATAAACTTTGCATGAAAATAAACATGTTTTGTGCCCAATTTTTTTTCACGGGCCATAGTGACCATGCAGGGCACACACGCAAAAATTTGCCGTGTTCCGAGTCCGTATGGATTTTCTACGATTTTCCGGGCCGAAAACCCCTAAAATACTGTCCGGACGTGACGCAACTTGCGTTCGTTGTCGGATTTCGTTCATTTTGGCCGTGGGGTGCCCGGGTGGGGCCCCACACGCGCTGCCAAAAGTTGGGTGCATTCCGTGAAACCGCTCAGGTACTTACTGTGGAAGGGGGTGGTTGCGGTATGGCCGGAGGGGACCATCGGTCGCACGTCTCCGCTTCGCATCCGCTAAACGTGCCC
>NC_041380.1:507897232-507921946 GCF_002162155.2 Triticum dicoccoides
CGTATGGATTTTCTACGATTTTCCGGGCCGAAAACCCCTAAAATACTACCCGAACATGACGCAACTTGCGTTCGTTGTCGGATTTCGTTCATTTTGGCCGTGGGGTGCCCGGGTGGGGCCCCACACGCGCTGCCAAAAGTTGGGTGCATTCCGTGAAACCTCTCAGGTACTTGCTGTGGAAGGGGGTGGTTGCGGTATGGCCGGAGGGGACCCTCGGTCGCACGTCTCCGCTTCGCATCCGCCAAACGTGCCCAATTTTTTTTCACGGGCCACAGTGGCCATGCAGGACACGCACGCAAAAATTTGCCGCGTTTCGAGTCCGTATGGATTTTCTACGATTTTCCGGCCGAAAACCCCTAAAATTTTGTCACGTCTCGCGTTTCCAGAAAATTCATAAATGTTAATGAATTTAAAACTATTTCAGATAATGTTAATGAATTTAAAAATTCTCGGATTCATAAATGTTAATGAATTTAAAAATATTTCAGAAAATGTTAATTAATGAATTAAAATATCTCACCTTTTTGATTATTTTTTAATTTGTTAAATTTTTTATTTCTTAATTTTCATTTTTTCATCCACCGGGCTTTACTATATGCACATATTTTAACAACATCTGAACATTTCTAAAACACTTTATAAACATTTAGAAACACTTTTGACTTTTTATTCAGTTTTCTTTTATATTTTATGTGTTTTCATGATTTTTTTGCTACAATTTTTAGATAATTGAATACCTTATTTTGTGCTATGTATATTCGATGGAAATTTTTTAAATATATTGTGAACATTTTTATGCATGGGTCGGAAAATTTTCAAATTTTTGTCAAAATAAGCATTCAATATTTTGCTAATTTGAACAAGCTTCGAAGACAAATTAAAACAACATTCAAACAAACTTGATTGAACATAGATATATTTTACATAGTCCATTAAACACTACGGAAACGAAACGAGTTCATCCGAACATAAACGATTCATAGTTCATACTTAGAACATTTTTAAAAAATACAACTACTCCTCGTTGTCGCTACCCAGCAGATCGATGACCGCACCGTCACCACCGTCACCGCCGCCGTCGTCGTCGTCATCGTCGCTGACCTGGGCTAGCCGCTCCCAGTCGATGTTGTCTTCGTCCGACGACTCTGCCGCCTCCGCCTCCGCCTGCGGGACCACCGGCGGAATCGCCGCCGCCGCCTGGATCGCTTCCGCCTGCTCGGCGGCCTCCCTCGCAGCCGCCGCCGCCTCTGTAGCCGCCGCTGCAGCCACCGACGCCCGCAGGGCGACGAGGTAACCCGGCGTATCGTCGGGATCGCCGTCCTCCCGAAGAACCAACTGCTCCGACGGCAGTTCCACCTCCGGCGGGGCGGGGGGATCGGCGGTCGCCGGCGCAGGTGGTGGAGGGGCCCGACGGCCGCGTGATTCTGGACGGGGGCGCGGGACGAGGTCTGCCGTGCCGCCGGACTCCGCGAGCCGGCATGCGCGAATGCCGGCGGCGTAGTCTTTGCCGTCCCAGAACGCGTGACGGCCGGCGATGTTTTTGCGGCCGCCGGTCCGCTTCTCCTCCGCGGTGGCGCCGGGCCCACGCCTCGGGTAGCCGTCCTTGTCGAGCTTCCAGTCGTGCGGCAGACGGCAACCCGGCGGCACGAGGAGCCCAAACCGGTACAGCTCCTCTGTCTCCGGCGTGCTCAGGCTCGACGGCCACGCGCTCGGTCCGTCGCCGCCGCCGGTGCCAGAGCTACTGCCGCGGTGGAACGACATCTCGCCGGCGAGCTTTTTAGAGGTGGATGTGACGACGGGTCGGGGGAAGGAATGGTGTGAGCGGCGACGGGCGGACGGGGGTGGTTTTTATAGGGCAGACGGCGGGGGCGGCGGGCGGACGGGCAGTAATGGCGACGGGCGGGTGGGTCGACGGCATTGATGCGCACGGGATACGACGGGGCGGCAGGCGGCGGGACGGCAGTCGAGGGCGGCGTTGCGGCAGTCGAGGGGACGGACGGGACGGGACGGCGGGGCCGCTATCCACGCGCCACGACGCGTTTTCCGCGGGCGACGCGTCGCGGATTGACCACCGACGCTGTTTGACCACCGACGGGCGCGTACGTACGTCGCCCCACTGTACAAAAATACGCCGTCCTTGCGCGAGTGTAAAAAAAAAAGCCGTCGCCCCACGGTACAAAAATACGCCGTCTTTGCGCGAGTGTAAAAAAAAAGCCGTCGCCTCGCGCACGGGTACGTCGCGGGAGCGGTACTGGGGGGAGGGTGATGGGGAATGACCATCCTACGCTTTTTTAAGTTTTTACATGAAAGGGTATACGACGATCTGAACCGTTGATATGTCTAGGGGGTTGTACCGAAGAAGAAGTGTCTCTCTAATCGCCTTAGCCTGGGTGGATGACAAGGCTATCTCTTCATCTGTTTTATGCACTGGAGATAAGGTCTCTTCAAATAAACTGAATCTTGAACTAGGGCGCTCGTATCGAGGGGATGAGTGTGTCTCCATGACTGAAAGAATGGTCTCTAGAGCTTCAGACCTAGGGTCATAGGTGTGAACCTTCTTCTCATACTTGTTGTCAATCTTGTGCTTACTGGTAGCGATGATTATCTTCTTCCTTGATGACCTGCAATCGCCGAAAGACCCAATAACTCTGAAAATTTGTGGCTCACGTAAATCTCTTGCCAACTGTCCAGAGAAATCGATTTGATGATGCAGTGACCATCCGCCTGAGCCATAATCCAGCAGTTTCCAAATCTCCAATGAGCAAGCATGAGGGGCTCGGTTGCGAAGGTCTCGGACCATACACATTTGGCCATCCATCTCCACTAGGTGCTCTCTTGATGACCAGGGCCTGGAAGTCGGGCGTGGTGCTGCTCGTGCCCAGAAGGGTGGTGACCGGACGCATGTGAAGGTTTCCTCTGTGATCGAAAAGCATATGATGGCAACTCTTGGTGTTGTAGGATCCATCAACCAGTGCAGGCAACCGTTTGCAAACACAGGTGGTAATTTGTTCAGTGATGCATTGGTAACGGCGGAACTTACTAATTCGCGTAAGCTGGAGGGCACTCCACCGGCGACATGCCTCCAGCGATCGCCATGGCGACCTCCGGGCGTGTACACCTCGCACCTAACCCCGACCTTGTCATGGCACATACCGTTGATCAGCCTCACCACCTTGTGCTCCTTCGTGAGGGCATCAAACCCCAGCCCAGTAGTGGACCTTGATGCTATGTCCGTTGAAGGCGGCAGACGCGTGGCTGCCCGTGTGGCCGCGTTGCAGATGTAGTAGGCCGTGGAGAGACCGTCGTACAGAAGGGTGAGGCCGCGGCACGGCACCGGCGTCACTACCTCCACACAGTTGCCACGGGCGCCGTCAATGGTGAACAAAAGGTGCCCCCAATCTCCGGTGCTGCCGCCTGATGACGACGGCGTGAAGGGGCGAGCGTACACCGCGGTGGAGAGAAATCTGGCGGTGGGTGAGATGTAGAGCAGCTTCTGTGGTGCCCTCCGTGCGGCCATGTGGAGGCTGCGGAACTCATCGGAGGAGAGTAGCGCGTCCCAGGAGCGGCAGACGGCCCGGAAGCGGAGGACGGATTTGACGGGGAGCCACTGCAGCACCTCCGTGATCATCTCGTCCGGAAGCGACGCCGCCTTGTTGATCATCCTCCTCTTGTTGGCCTCCGTAGGCATGTCCTCCAGGTTGCTCCTACGCATCATCTTCAACCTCCGATCTGCTCCACGGGATAAATTCTTCCGTGACGAAGAGTGTTCGGCGGCGCAGGCAAACGCTCGGTTTCCCCACAAAACTGGGCGAGGAAGCAGTCTACACTACGAAACCGAGCGAGCTTGCGGGCCGGCCCACTTCTGTTGCTTCATGGCTGGGCCATAGATAGGATTAGTATACTATCTAAAAAAAGAGATTTCTCAAAAAAAATCTGAAAAAAGAGGATTAGTTTTCCAAAAAGATATATCGTAAACATTACTTGTAGACCCTAAACTTGTCTAAAAAAACTTGTAGACCCTAAATTGTCTCAAGACAAAAATTGTAGACCCTAAATTGTCTCAAGAAAAAAAATTGGTAGACCCTAAAAGTATTGTAAACAAAATTTTACATGTAGATATAGGTGTCTACTATAGGAATAGGAATTTTATCAGCATATTTTTATATGTGTGCGCAAAAAAAATTATAAGGATCAAAACAGGGTTTCCTTTTGTTGTCGTTGGGCCAGAAACTTGTTATTTTGCGCAGCCTGCAAATCAACATGTTATTTAGAAATAATACATAAGTCCCAAAAAATAAAGAAATAATATATTAAGAACACATAGAAAACATCTATATGTATTCACACAACAATTTACAAATGAAGTTAAACAGTACGAAGTAAATATGTTTTTAGAAGAAAAAATGTATACCGCCTCGAGCCGAAAAGCTAAAATGACATCTTGGAAAGGGTCAACAAACCGGTTGTGTTTCAAAAGTACTAGAAGAGTTGGGCGCGCTATGGTGCGCTGTTGGTGTTGTTAGGTTTCTTTAAAAAAACAACTCACTCTATTTTCAAATATAAGGTATATTACTTATTTGTAAAGTCAAACCTGTTAAGTTTGATCAAATTTATAGAGAAATTATGATTAGGTTCATCATGAAATGAGTTTGCATATTTCTTTTGTTTAATATCACCGATGTCAATATCTTTTGTTGTGAACATGGTCAAAGTTAAAGAATTTGATATTCTTTGTTGTGAACTTGGTCAAAGTTAAATAATTTTGACTTTTCAAAAACTGATACCCCTTATATTTTGGAACATTTGGAATATTTAGTTTGGTAGGTGGGGCAGACGATGAACCGTGTTTTATTTTTATTTTTATTAATGCGGTGATTTGATCTGCCCTTCGCGGTGTGGTTATATTTGTGTTATCTGCTAACCAACATATATTTATGTTCGGAATTTCTGCGGCGATGGCATCATGTACTATATTGGTGCTACAGTATCACATGGTGACACTTCTTTTTTCTAGGTGGTAGAAGCGTGTGCGGTATTGATAATGTTTTTATAGGCCGGCTGCTGCTGATTGATTTGAAAAATCATTGGCGCAATTAAAACAGTAAACCAAATTCAAAATTGAATATCTCAATTGAATGAAATAGTTTCAAAATTAGGGAACATCGGAAATTAAAAAATTGAATGGGAGAACTCGAGAAATTTGTTGACCCGGTTAAAATTAGGTGACACAAATCTAAATTGAAGACATCAATTAATTGTGAGGCCTTGCAAATTAGGAAGCATAGTGTATATGAAAGAACTGAATAAAAAGGCTTCCAGAAATTGTTGATCCGTTCAAAATCGGATGACCCAATTTTAATTAGAAACCTTAATTGAATATGGGCTCTTTAAAACCTGGAAACTTAGTGTTATAGTGGATTGTGCATCTCTTATTACCACACTAAGTAGCATCGACTAAATTCTCAAAACAAAATAGAACAAGTAGCATCGACAGGATGTCTCATACATGGGTCATATCATCAGGGAGATCAAGAGGTATGGGTCTGCGTGAGATCGTGCTTAGGGCATCTTCAACGGTGACCCGTCAATTTCCTTCCGCATCTGTCCGCGGATAGGGTGGACCAGTCCACAGACACAGATGCGGGAGCCAGCCATCCAACGCCGTATGCATATATTTCAATCACCTTTTAAATTAACATGATGAAATTTGTGCAAACACGATGGATTTCATTAAATTTCGGACATAATTTACATAAAGAGATTGATATTTCGACTGTTTAACTAAAAACTAAAAAAATAAACTCTATATCGAACGACAGCCTCATACATGTGGTCACCTCGTCCTGCCGCATCGTGTACGCCGTCCACGCCGCCGCCATCGTCGTCCCTCCAGTGACGCAAGGCCTTCGGAGGGCCGCGACAGCCTTGTCGGGCTGCTGCCTGCCGCTCTGCCTCCTGCTGCGCCGTGTGGGGTGCCGACGGCGCGGGCAAAGCCCTGGCGGCGGTCTTGCCCTTGCCGGCGTCGATGGTGTCCCTAAGAGACCACTCCTTAGTGTACTTGGCGGTCTCGCTGTTGATGGTAGTGTCTAGCATCCGTCTCATTGGTGGTGATGAAACGGTCAAGGGCCCACGTGGCAGTGAGGTCCGCGTCGTTGTGGACCAATTCCGGCGCCTCGTCGGTCTTGGGAATGAGGAGCGACGATCGATGTTACGCCGGTCGTACCGCGCCCGCTCTTCCTCGGAGACTATGGCCCTCGACCTAAGGGGCTGTCGACACCGGCTCCTCCAAAGTAATGGAGGATGCGGCCGCAGGCCTTCCTTATGGACTTGAGTGGGATTTCGTGTGAGCCTTTTGCTTGAGGAGCAGGGGGCTAGCACATGTTGTTATTGCTAATTACTAGTCGTTATCATAATTACTCATCAATGGGGGTCACTCGATCGATGGAGAGGAGTGGTGGGAGGGGAGTTGAGCTGAATGCAGTCCTACTTTGAGCGATATAAAGATCTTGTTATTCCTACTGTCAAAAAAGAGGAAGATATATCTTTTGTCCCTCAACTTTAGCGATAGTCTATAAATAGTTCCTCAACTCAGGAATCATGGAAATCTAGTCCCTCTATTATTAAAATTGGATACTTTCCATCATTTTTTCGAGTAAGAAACTTTCAGTCTATTTATCTTCAATCATGGTAGTACAAAGAACATGAGAGGTAATAAAAATTACAACCAAGTGCGTGGACCACCTAGCGACGATTACAAGCACTGAAGCGGGCCTAAGGCATGCCGCCGTCATCGCCCCTCCCTCGCCAGAGCCAGGCAAATCTTTTTGTAGTAGACAATAGAGAAGTCGTAATGCTAAGGCCCCATAGGACCAACACACCTGAGCAGAAATCATCGCGGCTGAAGAAAGTCGTACATCAAAAGGATCAAACCTGTAAACACTCAAATGGAGACGAACAATGACCGGATCCAAACAGATACACCAAAGACCAACACCGACCGAATCCCTCGAGATCCGACGACGTCGTACCTCAACACACCCTCCGACAATGCTAGATGCATCATCGGGGCGGAGATAGAATGTGGGAGACATTATTCCTGCTGAGGGTTCGATATATAGCCCCAACCAAGACGTTGAACCTAACAAAAACGAAAACAGAATCCCTCCCGCCAGCAGGGAGTCGAAGTCCTCCGCACCTCCATGCCGCAAAGGACAACGAAGATGGGGCAGACCGGTGGCAGCGCCGACACCAAAGACCAACACCGACCGAATCCCTCGAGATCCGATGATGTCGCACCTCCACACGCCCACCGACAATGCTAGATGCATCATCGGGGCGGAGATAGAATGTGGGAGACATTATTCCTGCTGACGGCTCGATATATTGCCCCAACCAAGACTGTCGGTGTCAAAACCAGCGGATCTTGGGTAGGGGGTCCCAAACTGTGCGTCTAAGGCGGATGGTAACAGGGGGCAGGGGACACGATGTTTTACCCAGGTTCGGTCTCTCTTGATGGAGGTAAAACCCTACGTCCTGCTTAATTTATTCTTGATGATATGAGTATTACAAGAGTTGATCTACCACGAGATCAGAGAGGCTAAACCCTAGAAGCGAGCCTATGGTATGATTGTATGTTGTCCTACGGACTAAAACCCTCCGGTTTATATAGACACTAGAGGGGGCTAGGGTTACACAAGGTCGGTTACAAAGGAGGAGATATACATATCCGTATTGCCTAGCTTGCCTTCCACGCCAAGTAGAGTCCCATGCGGACACGAGACGAAGTCTTCAATCTTGTATCTTCATAGTCCAACAGTCCGGCCAAAGGATATAGTCCAGCTGTCCGGATACCCCCTAATCCAGGACTCCCTCAGTAGCCCCTGAACCAGGCTTCACTGACGATGAGTCCGGCGCATAGTTGTCTTCGGCATTGCAAGGCGGGTTCTTCTCCATCTTCCGAACGTTTGTAAAGCAGTGTCCGGTCCCATAAATGTTTGGACCTCTTGGCTTCTGTGCCCAATAAGGGCTATCTCCCATGCGTCGAATGAATACGAGGCGCTAGGGTGTTTTTACATACACCCCCTAGACAGATAAATAAATTGCCTATTAAAGGGATGGGGATCCTTAGATCCAATCCATACCATCCTCCCCCAGCGAGAATCCATCAGAGCGCGTTTCGGAAAGATCCATTCCAGCATGGCCGACCTCCGCAACTCCTCCTCCCGCCCCCGTAGCCATAAGCCCGGTGATTGGGAGAGGTGTTCAGTCCCGCACAGTCGATTAGTCGAACTGCAGACTAAGGGATTTCTCCCTCCGGCGTATATGGTGCCCGTTCGAGCCGGGCTTGCCACCTACAATGGCGGGGAGCAAGCGGAGAGCTTTCCCTGCCCCTCTATGGGGGAACGGGTCTGCCTTGTTCCCTATTTATTAAGAGGACTCGGATTTCCAATTCATCCGTTCCTCCGCGGGGTCCTGGAGTTCTACGGCCTCCGATTACACAATTTCACCCCCGCCTCCATCCTACATATCGCCGGCTATGTTGCTCTCTGTGAGTTGTTCCTGGGCTGCGAGGCTCACTTTGAGTTGTGGAAAAGGCTATTTTGCCTTGTCCCTTGCACACAGAGGGGGTCACTTTATCAAGTGGGCGGAGCCGAAATATGGCGCATCGCCGATACCGGATACCTGTCCGGTACCCCGAAGAAGTCGTCCGAAGACTGGCCTTCAGAATGGTTTTATATGGAGGACGCTCCCCTTCCGGACCCTGTTCGGCGGGGTCTTCCTGAGTTCAACAATGCTCCTCTGAAGAAACGCCGAAGTTGGCGCCCACGGAGCCCCCAGGTGGAAGACAATAGAGAAGTCCTCTATCTGATGAACCGGATTAAAGCACTGGCTCGATCAGGATTGACCGTAATCGAAGTTATTTCAATTTGCATAATGCGGGGAGTGCAACCACTTCAATATCATGGGCACCCCTTGTGGTGTTTTAATGGGGCGGATGATGCCACCCGCTGCGGGCGTAAGGGTCCGGACAATGCTGCCGCTTTAGCGAAAATTCTGTCCGAATTGTTCAAGGGTGAGGAAGAGGAGTTCACCCGCATCAAGCCACGGGATGGATTCTCCTTGTACAATCCTCCAAGCTGGGTAAGTTATATCTCCCTACTCCCATTTCTCCCACATTATTTGTCGTAAGTATTCACCTTGCCATTTTGCGGCAGGAACTGCGAAAAGCCATAAAGGAGTTCGGCAGCCCTTCTCCACAACCAGAGGACCCTGACCGGGCCCTCGACTCCGGACTTGAAGAAGATTCGGTTATATTCGTGGAGCTGATAGACCGACAGTTCTATTTAAGCTGCGATGATGCCATGGTGGCCATTATGGCCGACTATCCCGGACTGCTCCCTGCATCGCACGTAAGAAAGAGAAAGTATCTCCTGGAAACCACTCACTCAGTGGAAACATGGAAACTAAAACGTGGGCAGTTGGATTTGAAACTTGTGTTGTTGATCAAACCTCGTATTTTTACATAAAACTGCCCGCAGGACGGGTTATTATTTTGCACAGATTCCCGGAGTGTTTCTTTAAAATGCACGCAATGGGTTGGTGGAAGAAACAGCCCTCAGATCATAAATCCAACGGCCCATGTCTTGGTTTCCATGTTCTTGCTGAAACTCGGGTTTCCAGGAGATACTTTCTCCGTAAGAAAAACCAAAACTCCCAACTCCAAAAACTAGGACCCCCTTTTAGACACTTCACCCACCATATACACATGGCATTTTTACTGGGAAGGCATTCGGGACGCCCTGCCGAACCCGCAGCAACTCGCCAACAAGAGGCACCGAGGCCGGGTAGGCCAAAAAGGAAGGCGGTCAGGACGGAGACGTCGGCGCAAAGGTATGACAAAGAACCCCGCTCCGTGGTTGTCATCTTTCTCGAAATATAATGACGCCCGTGTTTCCTTAACAGAAAAAACGCTCGCCGGAATATGTCTGGCGATGTTACTAATCACGCTTCCACCAGTCGGGCGCCAGGACCGGACATAGAGGCGGAAACCGATATGGGGCGGGCGCCGGATAATCCCCCTACAGAGGATGCGGATAGATTATCCACTACAAACTCAATAGTGGAAAGGGCCATGAATCATAGGCGCCGCCGGGCCATACTCCGTGACGCTTGTTTCTCACCAGAGGCATTTGATGCCTTCAATTCTGGAGAGGCGTACCTCCGAGCTGCTCAAGATGGTCTAGCCAGAGCCACAGATCAGTATGTAAAGGATGTATGGGTAAGTAAATCTGACGATTTATATGTATCAGTAGCCCCTGAGACTTGAAATAGTTAGCAGAACTGATTTATGGATCATCTTTATTGTGCAGGTTCTTACAAAGAAGAATACTAGGCTGTCACAGGAGCTAGAGGAATGCAAGACCCAACTGCGGGCCGCTATTGCCGCATTGCAGGAACCGAAAAAGTCACCCGCTGGTAACATTTACTTTAAAGAATGATAGTTACCATATAGTGTGCGGCGTGGCTGCAGATCTAACAATAGATGTTGCAGATGAATCCGGAGAAAATCCGGAGGACCAGCATGTTATGCGACAGCTAGAGGCTGGCAAATGCGTGCTGACTGAGGTTAGGCGGGAGAAAAACAATCTCCAAGACGCCAATATCAAGCTGAGCGTGGAACTAAAAGACGTTCAAGCCCAGCTTGCAAACTCCGAGAAGGAGAATAAGCGGCTTTGGCACGGCATTTTAAATAAGTGCTTGAACGAATCCTTTTAAAGGAGTTCGGCAAAGAAGCCGACTAACAATGTTATGTCTGTAGGTATGCTGACGGGTCGTCCCACGGAGGAAATGCCCGGGTCTGCGGGTGATCTTCTATCTGAGCTCCCACATCTGCATGAACAAGTTCGGCAGGTGATGCAAGGTATTGCCCAGGCCTTGTGGCCATCCGTCTCACTGCCAGAGGGCGTTGCAGAGCTTACGGAGAAGCTCAAGGGAGCACGGCGGCGCTTCCGATTATGGAAGATATCGGCCTGCCGACAGGGTGCCAGAGAAGCCTCGGCCATGGTGAAGACGCGGTATACCAAGGCAGACCCAAATCACATGGCCGAGGTCGGACCTGTGGGGCCCGACGGAAAAGAGATCCCCGTTATCTTAGTTTATGGGCAAGTAGAATTAGCCGCAAAGTATTCCCAACAGGATTGTAAGCTAGACCGCCTGTTGGATGGTATAGAAGAGGAATTTAGTCAGTCTGCATGACTATGTAATTAAAGTGACATGTATAATGCCTTCTAGCCGGATTGTAGATCATTTGTCTTGGCGGACCTTTTCGCTTCAACCTCGGGACCCGATAGTCCGTAGTGTATCCGAATACCCGCTCAGTTATATAAGGACCAGGGTATGCGTGGAGACCAGGCGTAGGGGTCATTAGTGCTTGAACAGACAAGTGCCCAACTAGTTATGTTATATTACATGGGTAGTAAGAAACATCTTCCAGGTAGTAAGAAACTATTGATCTCTCATGCTCCACTTAGATTATTTTGAGAGTCTTAAATAGCATGGTAATTTGCTTAAAATCCTAATATGCTAGGTATCCAAGATTAGTAAAATCTTTCTTATGAGTGTTTTGAATACTAAGAGAAGTTTGATGCTTGATGATTGTTTTGAGATATGGAGGTAATAATATCAAAGTCGTGCTACTTGAGTAGTTGTGAATTTGAGAAATGCTTGTGTTGAAGTTTGCAAGTCCCGTAGCATGCACGTATGGTAAACGTTGTGTAACAAATTTGAAACGCGAGGTGTTATTTAATTGTCCTCCTTATGAGTGGCGGTTGGGGACGAGCGATGGTCTTTTCCTACCAATCTATCCCCCTAGGAGCATGCGCGTAGTGCCGAGGTTTTTGATGACTTGTAGATTTTTGCAATAAGTATGTGAGTTCTTTATGACTAATGTTGAGTCCATGGATTATACGCACTCTCACCCTTCCATCATTGCTAGTGTAACACCCTCGATGCGGCTATATCTCCCACGTGTCGAAGCACAACTTAGAGGCATAACTGCATTGAAAGCAATGTCGCAAGTGAGGTAATCTTCACACAACCCATGTAATACATAAGGGAAAGAGATACATAGTTGGCTTACAATCGCCACTTCACACAATTACATGAACAAAGCATTACATCAACCAGTTACAATCAAGGCCCGACTACGGAGCCAAAATAAAAGAAGACTACCCCAAATGCTACACAGATCCCCGATCGACCCCAACTGGGCTCCACTACTGATCAACTAAAACGAATCAACACAAAGGACAAGATCTTCATCGAGCTCCTCCTTGAGCTCAGTGGCGTCACCTGCACGGTATCATCGGCACCTGCAAACTGGTTTTGGAAGTATCTGTGAGTCACGGGGACTCAGCAATCTCACACCCTCACGATCAAGACTATTTAAGCTTATGGGTAAGGTAAAAGGTATAAGGTGGAGCTGCAGCAAGCGACTAGCATATATGGTGGCTAACATAAGCAAATGAGAGCGAGAAGAGAAGGCAAAGCACGGTCAATAAAAGTATGATCAAGAAGTGATCCTAGAACAACCTACGTCAAGCATAACTCCAACACCGTGTTCACTTCCCGGACTCCGCCGGAAAGAGACCATCACGGTTACACACGCGGTTGATGTATTTTAATTAAGGTCAACTTCAGGTTTTCTACAACCGGACATTAACAAATTCCCATCTGCCCATAACCGCGGGCACGGCTTTCGAAAGTTCAAATACCCTGCAGGGGTGTCCCAACTTAGCCCATAACAAGCTCTCACGGTCAATGAAGGATATTCCTTCTAGCGGGAAGACCTGATCAGGCTCGGAATCCCGGTTACAAGACATTTCGACAATGGTAAAACAAGACCAGCAAAGCCACCCAGATGTGCCGACAAATCTCGATAGGAGCTGCACATATCTCGTTCTCAGGGCACACCGGATGAGCAAGATGTCGGGTAAGCCAGCCCAGAGTTGCCCCTGGTAGCCTCGGACATCGCTCAGTTTGGACCAACACTCAGAGGAGCACTGGCCCGGGGGTTTAAAATAAAGATGACCCTTGAGTCTGCAGAACCCAAGGGAAAGAAAAGGCTAGGTGGCGAATGGTAAAACCAATGTTGGGCATTGCTGGAGGAGTTTTATTCAAGGCGAACTGTCAAGGGGTTCCCATTATAAACCAACCGCGTAAGGAACGCAAAATCCAGGAACATAACACCGATATGACGGAAACTAGGGCGGCAAGAGTGGAACAAAACACCAGGCATAAGGCCGAGCCTTCCACCCTTTACCAAGTATATAGATGCATTAATTAAATAAGAGATATTGTGATATCCCAACAAAGTATCCATGTTCCAACAAGGAACAAGCTCCAATCTTCACCTGCAACTAACAACGCTATAAGAGGGGCTGAGCAAAGCGGTAACATAGCCAAACAATGGTTTGCTAGGACAAGGTGGGTTAGAGGCTTGGTTCAACAATATGGGAGGCATGATAAGCAAGTGGTAGGCATCACAACATAGGCATAACAAAAGAGCGAGCATCTAGCAAGCAAAGATAGAAGTGATTTCGAGGGTATGGTCATCTTGCCTGAGATCCCGCAAGGGAGAAGAACGAGTCCATGAAGAAGACAAACAGACGTAGTCGAACGGGTCCTCACAAACACGACGTTATCAGAATCCACCCGAAGAAACAACACCGGAAAGAAGCACACAACATAGTAAACAACCAACACATGAACATGGCATGATGCACAACCAAGTATGATGCATGTCCGGTTTAAAGAGGGCATGGCATGGCAAAGTGCACAAGCAATCCTACAAATTAAGTGGAGCTCAATATGCAACTCCGCTGCATATTGACGAAACACCACGTTCAAGTTATTTAGTTTGATCTCATTTATGTACCCAACAATATTAAATGTTGTTAAACATGGCAAGAGGGTGAAGCAAATGAAAACTACCTTTCTAGGCAAGTTTAAGTGAGGCCCGAACAACGACAAGCAACAAGTCCGGAAGAATCCTCATGTGCAATTTAATGATTTGGTACTGTTCTGCCCTAAACACAATTTTAGAGTTGTTAAACATGCAAAGAGATGCCACCATGTTAAACTATGCAAAATTCTACCCCATTTACATATAAAGTTTGTTAAATTCGGAGTTACGGTTATTTAGTTATGAATTAAACCATTTTGGCATGGCATAGGGGCAAATTTAAACAAACATCATTTTAAACATTTTGAACATGGGTGAAAGTGACATATTATTAAACTAGATGAAAACCTAAGCAAGTTTCATATTAAGTTTGTTTTAATCCGATGCACGGTTGGAGAGTTATAAAATGCATGATGTTTAGGGGCTATATTGTAAATATGCAGTTTTCTGTAAATAGAGAAATTCGTCCTGTGAAAAAAAACACATCACGGCCGAAACCGATGAACTGGGCTGCTCACCACGGGCTTCGGCCCGATCCAGTGGTGAGGTGAGGCCCGCAGTGGGGGTGCAGTTGGGCCTCGGGCACCGGCAGGCCGGCCACTCGGGCGCTGGATCTTGGCGAGGCAAAGAAGGCCGAATCGACGAGGCGGTCAACGAAGGCAACCGGATGCGTCGTCTACCTCCTTTGAAAGAAAACAGAGGCGAGGCAGAGGGGCCTGGCGCGGCGACTTCCAGGATGCAGGGCACGGCGGCGGGACTTGTCGAAGGTGGCGTGACGAGCGGCGGCGGCGCTGGACCCTGCGAAGCCGGGGAGGTCTAGGGCGCAGGGATCCGGCGCGGTGGCCCATCTGGTCTCGATCCGGGCGATGGGAAGCAGCAGCGTGGGACTTGGCGACCGGTTCGGTGAAGCAAACAGCAAGCACGACGGCGCTGAGGACTCCGGCGAGATGCAGGATGAGAAGGGGTCGGCGTGGGAGCTCAGTGGCGTCCGGATCCAAGCGCGAGAAACCTTCGGGTCTCGTTTCCTGCCGGATCAAAGCGGAGGCAACGGAGACCTTGGGACCTGGCGTCCATGGCGAGGTACCGCGCTGGCGATGAGGAGCAGCGGGAACGGGCAGAGAACGGCGGAAATCAAGCGCGGAGGAGCCGGGCATGGCGGATCCAGACGCGTACGGCAAGAACTTGGCGATGGCGGCTTCCTCCTTGCGGTTCCTGCACGGACGTCCCTGGGAGAGAGAGAGAGAGTGAGCAATATTGAGCGAGAGGGACAGAGAGACGACAAGAGGAGGAGAACGAAGGGAAGGAGAGGGACGCGGCCGGTCCTGGTGGCTTCGGTGGTGGACGACGGGATCCAGGGGAGGCACCGGTTGGGTAGGTTCGAAGGCGACTGGCCGGGGACTAAAATCGAGGAGGGATGTGTGGAAAGATCAGACAGATCCCGAGGAAGGGGGAGACCAGTTGGAGAAAACAGTGGGTGGGGGTGCTAGGAGGATCGGACGGGCTAAGGCTAGGGTTAGGGGTTGATCTATATATAGCAATAAGAATTTTGGGTAGGGGCTAATCCGTCCCTCCGACCGTAATCAGGCGATCGCGAATAAAATAGTTAGGGAGTCCAAAAAAGAAAAGGAGACGTTTTGTAGATGTTGGGATGATCTGGACGCAACGGTGGCGACAGTCCGGGTCGGGTCCGGGACAACTTTCGGGCGCGCGCTCGAGGAGGGCCGCGGGCTGACGAGAGAGGTTAGGTTGGACCTGGCGGTAGGTCATGGGCTGTGTAGATGGTCTCGAGCTGAGAGAAGAGAAGAGAGGTAGGCCCAGCGACTATTTTCAGAGACCGGAAACGTCCGACGTTAGACCGGCTATACTGCCGCTATAGTTAATCGTTGAGGCGTCAAACGAACTCCGATTGCGATGAAACTTGGCAGGCGGTCTACCTACACTATAACAAGACCGCATGCCAACTCTCATCCCATTCCGAGAACATTTTCCGGCCACTTATAAAATAATATTTCGGACGTGCCGCGGGCGCGTGCAAGTGTGTCTGGGCTCAGAATGGACAGCTGAGAGAATGGGGGAACCCGGACGAATGCAAATTTAGAAAACATGATGATGCAAATGCGCATGATGACATGAGAAGATGCGACACACAAGCAAATGACAAGGCAACAACAACGAATAACTGGAAGACACCTGGCGCAACGGTCTCGGGGCGTTATAGCTAGCCTCTATGGTACCGTGCATTTCCCTTTCTCACATCGAGAGTTGGTGCAAACTTCGCCGGTGCATCCAAACCCTGTGATATGATACGCTCTTTCACACATAAATCTCCTTATATCTTCCTCAAAACAGCCACCATACTTACCTATTATGGCATTTCCATAGCCATTCCGAGATATATTGCCATGCAACTTTCCTTTTTTCCACACTTGTGCTTCAAATTCCCCCAAAAAAGAGAAAGGCCAAAGAAAAAAAAGAAGCCCCCCCCCCCCAAAAAGGGGCAATGCTACTATCCTTTTTTCCACACTTGTGCTTCAAATTGCACCATGTTCTTTATATAGAGAGTCTCTTGAGTTATCACTTTCATATACTAGTGGGAATTTTCATTATAGAACTTGGCTTGTATATTCCAACAATGGGCCTCCTCAAGTGCCCTAGGTCTTCGTGAGCAAGCAAGTTGGATGCACACCCACTAGTTTCTTTTGTTGAGCTTTCATACATTTATAGCTCTAGTGCATCCGTTGCATGGCAATCCCTACTCCTTGCATTAACATCAATAGATGGGCATCTCCATAGCCCATCGATTAGCCTTGTTGATGTGAGACTTTCTCCTTTTTGTCTTCTCCACATAACCCCCCTCATTATATTCTATTCCACCCATAGTGCTATATCCATGGCTCGCACTCATGTATTGCGTGAAAGTTTATGAGTTTGAGATTACTAAAGTATGAAACAATTGCTTGGCTTATCATCGGGGTTGTGCATGATGAGAGCATTCTTGTGTGATGAAAATGAAACATGACTAAACTATATGATTTTGTAGGGATGAACTTTCTTTGGCCATGTTATTTTGAGAAGACATAATTGATTAGTTAGTATGCTTGAAGTATTATCATTTTTATGTCAATATGAACTTTTGTCTTGAATCCTTCGGATCTGAATATTCATACCACAATCAAGAAGAATTACATTGAAATTATGCCAAGTAGCACTCCGCATAAAAAATTCTGTTTTTATCATTTTTCTACTCGAGGACGAGCAGGAATTAAGCTTGGGGATGCTGATACGTCTCCAACGTATCTATAATTTTTTATTGCTCCATGCTATATTATCTACTGTTTTGAATGTTTATGGGCTTTATTATACACTTTTATTTCATTTTGGGGACTAACCTATTAACCCAGAGCCCAGTGCCAGTTTCTGTTTTTATCCCGTTTTAGGGTTTCGAAGAAAAGGAAAATCAAACGGAGTTCAATTGACCTGAAACTTCACGGAACTCATTTTTGGAAGGACAGAAGCCCAGAAGACTTGGAGTGCACGACGGGGGACCTGCGAGGAGGCCACGAGGCAGGGGGGCGCGCCCACCCCCTGGGCTCGCCCTCCACCCTCGTGGGCCCCTCGTGGCCCCCCTGACGTACTTCTTCCGCCTATATATCTCCATATACCCTAAAAACATCCGAGAGCACAATAGATCCGGAGTTCCACCGCCAGAAGCCTCCGTAGCCACCGAAAGCCAATCTAGACCCGTTCCGGCACCCTCCCGGAGGGGGCAATCCTTCTCCGGTGGCCATCTTCATCATCTCGGTGCTCTCCATGACGAGGAGGGAGTAGTTCTCCCTCGGGGCTGAGGGTATGTACCAGTAGCTATGTGTTTGATCTCTCTCTCTCGTGTTCTTGAGGTGATACGATCTTGATGTATCGCGAGCTTTGCTGTTATAGTTGGATCCTATGATGTTTCTTCCCCCCTCTACTCTCTTGTAATGAATTGAGTTTCCCCTTTGAAGTTATCTTATCGGATTGAGTCTTTAAAGATTTGAGAACACTTGATGTATGTCTTGCCGTGGATATCTATGGTGATAATGGGATATCACGTGATTCACTTGATGTATGTTTTGGTGATCAACTTGCGGGTTCCGCCCATGAACCTATGCATAGAGGTTGGCACACGTTTTCGTTGTGATTCTACGGTAGAAACTTTGGGGCACTCTTTGAGGTCCTTTGTGTTGGTTGAATAGATGAATCTGAGATTGTGTGATGCATATCGTATAATCATACCCACGGATACTTGAGGTGACATTGGAGTATCTAGGTGACATTAGGGTTTTGGTTGATTTGTGTCTTAAGGTGTTATTCTAGTACGAACTCTAGGGCTGTTTGTGACACTTATAGGAATAGCCCAATGGATTGATTGGAAAGAATAACTTTGAGGTGGTTTTGTACCCTACCATAATCTCTTCGTTCGTTCTCCACTATTAGTGACTTTGGAGTGACTCTTTGTTGCATGTTGAGGGATAGTTATGTGATCCAATTATGTTATTATTGTTGAGAGGACTTACACTAGTGAAAGTATGAACCCTAGGCCTTGTTTCCTAGCATTGCAATACCGTTTACGCTCAGTTTTATCACTTGTTACCTTGCTGTTTTTATATTTTCAGATTACAAAAACCTTTATCTACCATCCATATACCACTTGTATCACCATCTCTTCGCCGAACTAGTGCACCTATACAATTTACCATTGTATTGGGTGTGTTGGGGACACAAGAGACTCTTTGTTATTTGGTTGCAGGGTTGCTTGAGAGAGACCATATTCATCCTACGCCTCCTATGGATTGATAAACCTTAGGTCATCCACTTGAGGGAAATTTTCCACTGTCCTACAAACCTCTGCACTTGGAGGCCCAACAACGTCTACAAGAAGAAGGTTGTGTAGTAGACATCAATCCCGCAGTCGGTACACTCCACCGGTCAGAACTTGGTCAATAATGAAGGGACCTTCCCATTTGGGCTCGAGCTTGTTCTTTTTCTTATCTGGCAGGCGTAGAACTAGTTCGCCAATGTTATAACTTTTGGCCCGTACTTCTCTGCTTTGGTATCTTCGAGCCTGTTGCTGATAAAATGCGGAACGGGCTTTGGCTACGTCACGCTCCTCCTCTAGGGTGTCCAGACTGTCCTACCGATCGAGCTCGGCTTCTCTTTCTTCGTACATGCGCACTCGAGGTGAGTCATGAATTATGTCACAGGGCAAGACTGCCTCTGCGCCGTACACCATAAAGAAGGGTGTATATCCGGTACTACGATTCGGCATGGTTCGCAGCCCCCAGAGTACGGAGTCGAGCTCTCTACCCAGTGCGTGTTAGACTCCGTTAAGGAACGCACTAATTTGGGTTTAATGCCGCTCATTATAAGACCGTTTGCTCGCTCGACTTGGCCGTTGGTTTGTGGGTGATAGACTGAAGCATAATCGAGCTTGATGCCCATTTTGCTGCACCAGAGTTTTACCTCATCGGCTGTGAAGTTTGTGCCATTGTTAGTGATGATGCTATGGGGGACGCCATAACAGTGTGTGACCCCAGATATGAAGTCTATCACTGGTCCGGATCCGGCTGTTTTAACAGGTTTGGCCTCTATCCATTTGGTGAATTTATCCACCATGACCAGTAAGTATTTTTTCTTGTGGGTTCCCCCTTTAAGGGGTCCAACCATGTCAAGCCCCCAGACCACGAAGGGCCATGTAATGGGGGTTGTTTGGAGGGCGGTGGGTCGCATGTGGCTTTGATTCGCAAAGAGCTGGCAACCGGCGCAACGTTGGATCAAGTCCTATGCATCTGCCCGGGCCGTTGGCCAATAGAATCATGTACGGAAGGCCTTGCTTACAAGAGCCCAGACTGCGGCATGGTGACCGTGGAGTCCGGCGTGGATTTCTGCCAAAAGGTTCCGCCCTTCCTCTTCGGAGATGCACCTTTGAAGGACTCCGGTAGTGCTTTTTTTTATACAATTCTCCCTCGTGGACCCTGTAGGCCTTAGATCGCCGCACTATGCAGCATGCCTCATTTTGGTCCTCCAGAAGTTCCTGCCTAGTTAGGTAGGCCAGGAATGGTTCTATCCACGGGGCGATAATGGCCATTATTACGTGGGCTGAAGGTGTTATTTCGGTGGCGGAGCCTCCGATTGTGTCAGAGTGTTCGGTATCGGGCATTTTGGCCGGGTCCGGACTATTGTTACCGTTGTCCCCTTCCCATACTACGGATGGCTTGAACAACCTTTCCAGAAATATGTTGGGGGGACCGCATCGCGTTTTGCGCCGATGCGGGCGAGGATATCCGCCGCTTGATTGTTTTCCCGAGCCACATGGTGAAATTCGAGTCCCTCGTACCGAGCTGACATTTTTAGGACGGCATTTTGGTAGGCCGCCATTTTCGGATGCTTGGCGTCAAAGTCTCCATTTATTTGGGATATTGCAAGGTTTGAATCCCCACGCATCTCCAGGCGTTGAATGCCCATGGAGACTGCCATCCGAAGACCATGCAACAGAGCTTCGTATTCGGCTGCGTTGTTGGAGTCTATATACAATATTTGCAGTATGTACTGAACGGTATCTCCGGTTGGGGACGTCTGGACGATGCCAGGCCCTAGACCAGCCAGCATTTTAGAACCGTCTAAGTGCATGATCCAATTGGAGTATGCGCCGTACTCTTTAGGAAGTTCGGCCTCCGTCCATTCGGCGACAAAGTCGGCCAATACTTGCGACTTAATGGCCCGTCGAGGTTTGTATGTTATGTCGAACGGGAGGAGCTCAATGGACCATTTAGCAATCTGGCCCGTAGCGTCGCGGTTGTTTATAATATCATTAAGTGGCACTTCCAAGGCTACTGTAATCGAACACTCTTGAAAGTAGTGTTGCAGCTTCCGGGATGCCATGAATACCGCATAGGCTATCTTTTGATAATGTGGGTACCGTGATTTGCATGGAGTGAGGACAGTGGATACATAGTATACCGGCTTTTGAAGAGGGAATTTATGTCCGTCAGCTTCTCGTTCGACGACGAGCACTGGGCTTACAACTTGATGAGTTGCCGCAATGTACAACAGCATTGGTTCGCCGATGTTTGGCGCGGCCAGGATTGGGTTGGTTGCCAAAATGGCCCTTATTTTTTCCAATCCGGCTGTGGCAGCGTCCGTCCACTCAAAGTGTTTGGTGCGCCGAAGGAGGCGATAAAGGGGTAAAGCCGTTTCTCCTAAGCGGGAGATAAAGTGGCTTAGAGCCGCCACGCATCCAGTTAACTTCTGGATTTGTTTGAGGTCTGTTGGGGTAGCCAACTGTGACAAAGCTCGAATTTTGGCCGGATTAGCTTCAATACCTCTACTGGAGACAATGAAACCCAGGAGCTTTCCGGCTGGTACGCTGAAAACGCATTTTTCCGGATTGAACTTGATGTCGTATGTTCGGAGGTTGTCAAATGTGAGCCTCAAGTCGTCTATCAAAGAGTCGATGTGCTTGGTTTTGACGACCACATCGTCTATGTATGCCTCTACTGTTTTGCCAATTTGTTTGTCCAGACATGTCTGAATCATGCGCTGATATGTTGCGCCGGCGTTTTTGAGCCCAAAAGGCATTATGTTGAAACAGAAGGGACCGTATGGTTTGATGAATGCCATTGCGGCTTGGTCGGACTCCGCCATCTTGATTTGGTGGTAACCGGAGTATGCATCGAGGAAACACAATGACTCGTGTCCTCCGGTAGCATCGATAATTTGATCGATGCGGGGGAGGGGGAAGGGATCCTTTGGGCAAGCTTTATTGAGGTCCTTGAAATCGACACAAAGGCGCTAGGATTTATCCTTCTTTGGTTCCATCACCAGGTTTGCTAGCCAGTCCGGGTGTTTTATCTCTCTGATGAATCCGGCCTCCAATAACTTGGCTAGTTCCTCTCCCATGGCCTGTCTCTTAGGTTCGGAGAAACGCCGAAGAGCTTGCTTGACCGGCTTGAATCCATTTAGGATATTGAGGCTATGCTCGGCCAGCCTGCATGGGATTCCTGGCATGTCTGAGGGGTGCCAGGCGAATATGTTCCAATTCTCGCGCAGGAACTCTCGTAGTGCGGCGTCCACGGCGGGGTTTAACTGTGCCCTGATGGAGCCTGTTTTTGTACGGTCTGTTGGGTGGACATGGAATTTGACTATTTCATCCACTGGTTTAAAAGAGGTGGACTTGGATCTCTTATCGAGTATCACGTCGTCCCTGTCCACTGTGGAGCGTAGCGTGGTTAATTCCTCGGCCGAGAGGGCTTCGGATAATGCCTCGAGGGCCAGTGCGGCTATTTTGTTTTCGGTGCGGAGTGCTGTGTCCGGATCACTGGCGAGGGTGATGATTCTGTTGGGCCCGGGCATTTTGAGCTTCATGTACCCATAATGGGGTACAGCTTGGAAGATCGTGAACGCCTCACGTCCTAAAAGGGCGTGGTATCCACTGCTGAACGGGGCCACTTGAAATGTAATTTCTTTGGACCTATAATTCTCTGGCGTACCGAATACCACATCTAGTGTGATTTTCCCAGCGCATCGTGCCTCCCGACTGGGTATGATTCCCCTGAAGGTTGTGCTACTTTGCTCAATGCGGTTCCAGTCTATTTCCATTTTTTGAAGAGTTTCCTCGTAGATGAGGTTTAATCCGCCGCCGCCGTCCATGAGTACTTTGGTGAGTCGAAATCCGTCCACAATTGGACTGAGGACCAGTGCGACTGGTGCTCGGGCTGTTCGGAATTTAGGTTCATCACTGGCATTGAAGGTAATAGTCGTGTCACTCCATGGATTTATTGCTGCTACGTGGCAGATTTCGACCATGCCGCGGAGTGTTCGCTTGCGCCTATTATTTGACGCAAAGGTCTCAAAGACTGTTAACACCGTATTGTTATCCCTGTGATGGTGCTCTGTGGCATTTGGGATAAGAAGATCCTCACCACTTTTGGCCACCTGCCGGAGTATCCAACATGCTCTAAGGCTGTGCGTTGGTATTGTGTCCGTTGTACTACGAATTTTGCAGGGTCCGTTAAGCCATCCCTCCAGTATGGTTCCATGCCCTGTAGAGGTTTTTTGTTTCTTTGCAACTAGCTCGGGTGTCTTACGATAGTGCACCCTTTTACTTCGGACTGGGTGTGTATTCGGAGCCGGATTATCCCAAAATTTTGTTTCGGTTTTCCAGGCGTTTTCCATCGCACAGTACTTTCGTACTATGGACGCCAAGTCAGCGAAGCGTGATATGTTACGGCGACTTAAGGCGTTAAGGATTCCCTTGTTCGTGCAATTATTGCAGAACAGTGAGACTGCATCTTCCTCGCGACAGTCCTTGTTCATCACAAGGAGGAATCTGGCCCAATAATGATGTACTGTTTCATGGGGCTCTTGCCTGATATGGGAAAGATCGTTTATGCCGAGGAGTTTCCAATCTTGGAAGTTCGGGTTCCGGAGTGTTACCCAATAAGTCTGGCCCGCTGCCTGATTCTAGGTTCAGGGCTTGGGTGATGTCCTCCCGTAAGCGGGTATCCGGCTCGAAGAGCTCGGGAATCCGGACATAATTAGTCCTCAAAACAGAGGAAGAGTTGCCGCATTGTTCCTCCACCACCGCAACGTGATGGGTGACCGATGGAGAGTTAATCTCCCTTTGATCGGGTTTAAGCCCAATCCGATCATAGTCCGTAGCGACTCCCAAGGCGGCGATGCAATCCAAGAGTTTGTTTAGGGAAGAGAGCTCCATTGGATCCATCTGCTCGGCGACTTCCGAGCCGACGTGGAGGCTGTTTTTGATGACCCGAGAAGTCATCATCGGTGCAGCGGCCGAACGGGCAGTCATGACGAAACTACCTAGCCGGAGAGTTTGGCTGACAGCCAGAGGTCCCCCAGCGGTAATGTTTCTTTAAACAACGAGACGAGGCATCCTTCCTTACGGCGACGTCACAGAGGAACTCTCAATGAAAGCACCAATGTCGGTGTCAAAACCGGCGGATCTCGGGTAGTGGGTCCCAAACTGTGCGTCTAAGGTGGATGGTAACAGGAGGCAGGGGACACGATGTTTTACCCAGGTTCGGGCCCTCTTGATGGAGGTAAAACCCTATGTCCTGCTTGATTTATTCATGATGATATGAGTATTACAAGAGATGATCTACCATGAGATCGGAGAGGCTAAACCCTAGAAGCTAGCCTATGGTATGATTGTATGTTGTCCTACGGACTAAAACCCTCCGGTTTATATAGACCCCGGAGGGGGCTAGGGTTACACAAGGTCGGTTACAAAGGAGGAGATATACATATCCGTATTTCCTAGCTTGCCTTCCACACCAAGTAGAGTCCCATCCGGACACAAGACGAAGTCTTCAATCTTGTATCTTCATAGTCCAACAGTCCGGCCAAAGGATATAGTCCGGCTGTCCGGATACCCCCTAATCCAGGACTCCCTCAAAGACGTTGAACCTAACAAAAACGAGAACAGAATCCCTCCCGCCAGCAGGGAGCCGAAGTCCTCCGCACCTCCATGCCGCAAAGGACAACGAAGATGGGACAAACCAGTGGCAGCGCCAACACCAAAGACCAACACCGATCGAATCCATCAAGATCCAACGACGTCGCACCTCCACACGCCCTCCGACAATGCTAGATGCATCATCAGGGCGGAGATAGAATGTGGGAGACATTATTCCCGCTGAGGGCTCGATATATAGCCCCAACCAAGACATTGAACCTAACAAAAAAATCCCTCC
>NC_041380.1:507922238-507923562 GCF_002162155.2 Triticum dicoccoides
GAATGTGGGAGACATTATTCCTGCTGAGGGCTCGATATATAACCCCAACCAAGATGTTGAACCTAACAAAAACGAAAACAGAATCCCTCCCTCCCGCAAGCAGGGAGCCGAAGTCCTCCGCACCTCCATGCCGCAAAGGACAACGAAGATTGGACAGACCGGTGGCAGCGCCGACACCAAAGACCAACACCGACCGAATCCCTCGAGATCCGACGACGTTGCACCTCCACACGCCCTCCGACAATGCTAGATGCATCATCGGGGAGGAGATAGAATGTGGGAGACATTATTCCTGCCAGTGGCGGCACCAGGAAATGAACGCTGGGTATTCACCAAATTTTTTTTGCTCCAAATATAGTATATGAGCCAAACAACAGACCACTCAATTTCAGTTTTACAAGTAATCACTGCAAAATCTTTAGATCTCTTTAAAAAACAGAGAGAAAGTATACCTTGGTGGATGCTAAACTAGATGTAGATCAGTAGATGGATGCAAAATGTCCAGGGCAGAGCTGTGGAGGTGAGCCAGGAGGGGTTGGGCGCCTACTTGGGCCGGGGAGCCGCCAGTCGGGAGGCCGGAAGCGGACCGGCGACTGGCGGAGCCGCGCCGCCGAAGAGGCCGGCGCAGAGCGGCAGAGGGTCGGAGGGCATCTGGGCAAGGGCATTCCAGCAGGGGAGGGAGAGGGAGAGGGCCGCCGGAGGGGAGGGGACCGAGGGGCGAGGCGAGGGAGGAAGGTGAGGGCCGACCAGGCCGCCGGAGCCGGACCTGATTCCATGGGAGGTTGAATCGGGGGAGCTAGGTTTGGGAAAAGGGGATCGATTGAATCGTGGGCTCGGCCGCTCGGAATAGTACTTAATCGAGGGAGGGAAACGAGCTGCTCGGGCGCCTATAGCCAGACGCTGACTCGGTCGTGTCTGCTCCCGTGCGTAGCTTTTTTGCCGTGGCCCTATTCCTTCTAGGATATACGTATGTATTAATTTTTTTTACGCGAAATACTTGAGTATTCCAGGGAAGTCCCAGGAATAACCCCAGCGCCGCCACTGATTCCTGCTGAGGGCTCGATATATAGCCCCAACCAAGACGTTGAACCTAACACAAACGAAAACAGAATCCCTCCCGCCAGCAGAGAGCCGAAGTCCTCCGCACGTCCATGCCGCAAAGGACAAGGAAGATGGGGCAGACTGGTGGCAGCGCCGACACCAAAGACAAACACCGACTGAATCCCTCAAGATCCAATGATGTCGCACCTCCACACGCCCTCCGACAACGCTAGATGCAGCATCGAGGAGGAGATAGAATGTGGGAGACATTATTCCTGCTGAG
>NC_041380.1:507923601-507934909 GCF_002162155.2 Triticum dicoccoides
TCGTGGCGGAGATAGAATGTGGGAGACATTATTCCTGCTGAGGGCTCGATATATAGCCCCAACCAAGACGTTGAACCGAACAAAAACGAAAACAGAATCCCTCCCGCCAGCAGGGAGCCGAAGTCCTCCGCACCTCCATGCCACGAAGGACAACAAAGATGGCACAGACCGGTGGCAGCGCCGACACCAAAGACCAACACCGACCGAATCTCTCAAGATCCGACGACGTCACACCTCCACACGCCCTCCGACAACGCTAGATGCATCATCGGGGCGGAGATAGAATGTGGGAGACTTTATTCCTGCCAGTGGCGGCACCAGGAAATGAACGTTGGGTATTCACCCAAATTTTGTTTTGCTCCAAATATAGTATATGAACCAAACAACAGACCACTCAATTTCAGTTTTACATGTAATCACTGCAAAATCTTCAGATTTCTTTAAAAAACATAGAGAAAGTATACCTTGGTGGATGCTAAACTAGATGTAGATCAGTAGATGGATGCAGAATGTCCAGGGCGGAGCCGTGGAGGTGAGCCGGGAGGGTTTGGGCGCGTACTTGGGCCGGGGAGCCGCCAGCCGGGAGGCCAGACGCGGACCGGCGACTGGCGGAGCCGCTCCGCCGAAGAGGCCGGCGCCGAGCGGCAGAGGGTCGGAGGGCATCAGGGCAAGGGCAGGCCAGCAGGGGAGGGAGAGGGAGAGGGTCGCCGGAGGGGAGGGGACCGAGGGGCGAGGCGGGGGAGGAAGGTGAGGGCCGACCTGGCCGCCGGAGCCGGACCTGATTCCAAGGGAGGTTGAATCAGGGGAGCTAGGTTTGGGAAAAGGGGATCGATTGAATCGTGGGCTCGGCCGCTCGGGACAGTACTGAATCGAGGGAGCGAGACGAGCCACTCGCGCGCCTATAGCCAGACGCTGACTCGATCGTGTCTGCTCCCGTGCATATCTTTTTTTGCCGTGGCCCTATTCCTTCTAGGATATACGTATGTATTAATTTTTTTACGCGAATACTTGAGTATTCCAGGGAAGTCCGAGTGAGGGAGTCCTGGATTAGGGGGTGTCCGGATAGCCGGACTATAACCTTTGGCCGGACTCTCGGACTATGAAGATACAAGATTGAATACTTTGTCCCGTGTCCGGATGGGTCTTTCCTTGGCGTGGAAGGCAAGCTTGGCAATACGGATATGTAGATCTCCTCTCATTGTAACCGACTCTGTGTAACCCTAGCCCTCTCCGGTGTCTATATAAACCGGAGGGGTTTTAGTCCATAGGACGAACAACAATCATACCATAGGCTAGCTTCTAGGGTTTAGCATCTCTGATCTCGTGGTAGATCTACTCTTGTACTACCCATATCATCAATTAATCAAGCAGGACGTAGGGTTTTACCTCCATCAAGAGGGCCCGAACCTGGGTAAAACATTGTGTCCCCTGCCTCCTGTTACCACCCGGCCTAGATGCACAGTGCGGGACCCCCTACCCGAGATCCGCCGGTTTTGACACCGACATTGGTGCTTTCATTGAGAGTTCCGCTGTGCCATCGTCATCAGGAAGGATGCCTCATCGCGTCTTTAAAGACGACACTATTGCTAAGGGAGCTTTGGCTGTCGGCCAAACTCTCCGGCTAGGTGGTTTTCTTATGACCGCCTGTTCGGCCGCTGCGCCGACGATGACTTCTCGGGTCATCGAAAGCAATCTTCACGTCAACTCGGAACTTGCCGAGCAGTTAGATCCAATGGAGCTCTCTTCCCTAAACGAGCTCTTGGATCGCATCGCCGCCCTGGGAGTCGCTACAGACTATGATCGGATTGGGTCTAAACCCGATCTGAGAGAGATCAACTGTCCCCAGGTCACCCATCATGTTGCGATGGTGGAGGAACAATGCGGCGACCCTTCATCTATCTTAAGGACTAGCTATGTCCGGATTCCCAATCCCTCCAAGACGGATACCCGCGGAGGGGAGGACGTCACTCAAGACCTGAACCTAGAGTCAGGCAGCAGGGTAGATTCAGTGGAAAACATCCAAGAATCCAAACTTCTGAGTTCGGAAACTCCTTGTCCCCTGAGTCTCAGATTGGGTGAGGTTTCGGATTCAATTCCACCCACCCACCCACCCAAACATAAGCGATCTATCCCAAATTAGGCAAGAGCCCGAAGAAACAGCACACCATTACTGGGCCAGATTCCTCCTGGTCATGAACAGGATAAAGGACTACCGTGAGGAAGACACAATTTCATTCTTCTGCAATAATTGCACGGACAAGGGAATCCTCAACGCCATAAGTCGCCGTGAAATTACATGCTTTGCCGACTTGGCATCCATAGTACGAAAGTACTGTGCGATGGAAAGCGCCTGGAAAACCAAAATAAAATTTTGGGACAATCCGACCCTGAATACAAACCCAGTCCGAAATAAAAGGGTGCATTATCGCCAGACACCCGGGTTAAATACCAAAAAGCAAAAACCCTCTACAGGGCATGGAACCGTACTGGAGGGATGGCTCAATGGACCCTGTAAAATTCATAGTGCAGAGGGCGCCACACCAACTCATAGCCTTAGAGCATGTTGGATACTCCGGCAGGTAGCCAAAAGTGGCGAAGATCTTCTAACCCCAGAAGCCACAGAGCACCAGCCCAGGGATACTAGTATGGTATTAACAGTCTTCGAGACTTTCGCATCAAATAATATGCGAAAACGAACACTCCGCAGCCTTGCCGAAGTCTACCACATGGCAACAATAAACCCATGGAGTGACACGGCTATTACTTCTAATGCCAGTGATGAACCTAAATTCCGAACAGCCCGAGCACCAGCCGCATTGGTCCTCGGTCCAATAGTGGACGGCTTTCGACTCACTAAGGTACTCATGGACGGTGGCAGCGGATTAAACCTCATTTACGAGGAAACCCTTCGAAAAATGGAAATAGACTGGAACCGCATTGAGCGAAGCAGCACAACCTTTAGAGGAATAATCCCCAGTCGGGAAGTGCGCTGTACAGGAAAAATCACACTAGATGTGGTGTTCGGCACGCGGATAATTACAGGTCCGAAGAGGTCACGTTCCAAGTGGCCCCGTTCAGTAGCGGATACCACGCTCTATTAGGGCGGGAGGCGTTTACAATCTTCCAAGCCATACCCCATTACGGGTACATGAAGCTCAAAATGCCCGGGCCCAACGGAATCATCACTCTTGCTAGTGATCCGGACATAGCACTCCGCGCGGAAAATAAGACACCCGCACTGGCCCTCGAGGCACTATCCGAAGCCCTAGCGGCCGAGGAACTGACTGCGCTGTGCTCCATGGTGAACAGGGACGACGTGATACTCGATAAAAGATCCAAGTCCACCTCCTTTAAACCGGCGGACGAAATAGTCAAATTCCAAGTCCATCCAACGGACCGTACAAAAATAGCTTCCATCGGGGCACAATTAAACCCTGATGTAGACGCCACACTACGAGAGTTCCTACGAGAGAACTGGGACATTTTTGCCTGGCACCCTTCAGACATGCCAGGAATCCCACGCAGGCTGTCCAGGCACAGCCTAAATATCCTCAAAGGATTCAAGCCAGTCAAGCAGGCTCTTCGGCGTTTCTCCGAACCTAAGAGACAAGCCATGGGAGAGGAACTAGCCAAGCTATTGGAGTCCGGATTCATCAGAGACATAAAACATCCGGACTGGCTAGAAAACTTGGTGATGGTACCAAAGAAGGACAAATCCTGGCGCTTGTGCGTCGATTTTAAGGACCTCAACAAGGCTTGCCCAAAGGATCCCTTCCCCCTCCCCCGCATCGATCTAATTATCGACGCTGCCGCATGACACGATTCATTGTGTTTCCTCGACGCATACTCTGACTACCATCAAATTAAGATGGCAGAGCCAGACCATGCCGCAATGGCATTCATCACACCATACGGCCCATTCCGCTTCAACACAATGCCCTTCGGGCTCAAAAACGCCGGCGCAACATATCAGCGCATGATTCAGACATGTCTGGCTAACCAGATCGGCAAAACAGTGGAGGCATACATAGATGACGTGGTCGTCAAAACCAAGCATGTCGAATCTCTAGTAGACAACTTGAGGCTCATATTCGATAACCTCCGAACATACAACATCAAGCTCAACCCGGAAAAATGCGTTTTCGGCGTACCAGCCGGAAAGCTCTTGGGCTTCATTGTATCCGGTAGAGGAATTGAAGCAAATCCAGCCAAGATCCGAGCTCTGTCACAATTGGACATCCCAAAGGACCTCAAACAAATACAAAAATTGACTGGATGCGTGGTGGCTCTAAGCCGCTTTATCTCCCGCTTGGGAGAAAGTGCATTACCCCTTTATCGCCTCCTCCGGCACGCCGAACACTTCGAGTGGACGGATGCCGCCACGGCTGGACTCGACAAAAAAAATCCATATTGGCAACAAACCCAGTCCTAGCCGCGCCAAACATTGGCGAACCAATGCTATTATACATCGCGGCAACTCATCAAGTTGTCAGCGCAGTGCTCATCGTCGAACGAGAAACGGACGAACACAAATTCCCCCTTCAAAAGCCGGTTTACTATGTGTCCACTGTCCTTACTCCATGCAAGTCACGGTACCCGCATTATCAAAAGATAGCGTACGCGGTATTTATGGCATCCCGGAAGCTGCGACACTACTTTCAAGAGTGTTCGATAACGGTAGCCTCGGAAGTACCACTTAACGATATTATAAACAACCGCGACGCGATGGGCCGGATTGCCAAATGGGCCATTGAGCTCCTCCCATTCAACATAACTTACAAGCCACGGCGAGCTATTAAGTCACAAGTTTTGGCCGACTTCGTCGCCGAATGGACGGAAGCCGAACTCCCTAAAGAGTACGGCACATATTCCAACTGGATCATGCACTTCGACGGCTCCAAAATGTTGGCTGGTCTGGGGGCTGGCGTCGTTTTGACGTCCCCAACATGATATACAGTTCAATATGTACTTCAGATAATGTATATGGACTCCAACAACGCAGCCGAGTACGAGGCCCATCTACATGGTCTCCGGATGGCAGTATCCATGGGCATTCAACGCCTAGAGGTGCGCGGGGATTCGAACCTCGCGATATCCCAAATAAATGGAGACTTTGATGCCAAGGATCCAAAAATGGCAGCTTATCGCAACGTCGTCCTAAAAATGTCAGCTCGGTTCGAGTGGCTCAAATTTCATCATATAGCCGGGAAAACAATCAGGCAGCAGACGTCCTGGCACGCATCAGCGCAAAACGCGATGTCATCCCTCCCAACATCTTCTTGGAGAGGCTGTTCAAGCCATCCGTAGTATAGGAAGGGGAACTCGAAATAACAGCCCGGACCCAACCGCACTGCCCGACACCGAACATTCTAACATAATTGGAGGCTCTGCCAACGAAATAACATCTTCAGCGCACGTAATAATGGCAGTCATCGCCCCGTGGACCAAAACGAGGCACGCTGCATAGTGCGGCGATCTAAGGCCTATAAAGTCCATGAGGGAGAGATTTATAAGAAAAGCACCACCGAAGTCCTTCAAAGGTTCATCTCCGAAGAGGAAGGGCGGAATCTTTTGGCTGAAATTCATGCCGGACTCAGCGGTCACCACGCTGCAGCCCGGGCCCTTGTAAGCAAGGCCTTCCGTACAAGCTTCTATTGGCCGACGGCCCGGGCAGATGCTCAGGACTTAGTCCAACGATGCGTTGGTTGCCAGCTTTTTGCTAACCAAAGCCATATGCCACCCACCGCCCTCCAACTATCCCCATCACCTGGCCCTTCGCGGTATGGGGGCTTGACATGGTTGGACCCCTTAAAGGAGGAACCCACAAGCAAAAATACTTACTGGTCATGGTGGATAAGTTCACCAAATGGATAGAGGCCAAGCCTGTTAAAACGGCCGAATCTGGACCGGTGATAGACTTCATATCCGGGGTCGTACACCGTTACGGCGTCCCCCACAGCATCATCACTGATAACGGCACGAACTTTACGGCCGATAAGGTAAAACTCTGGTGCAAAAACATGGGCATCAAGCTCGATTATGCTTCAGTCTATCACCCACAAACCAACGGTCAGGTCGAGCGAGCAAATGGTCTTAACATGAGAGGCATCAAACCCAGATTAGTGTGGTCCCTCAAGGAATCTAACACGCATTGGGTAGAGGAGCTCGACTCCGTACTCTGGGGGCTGCGGACCACGCCGAATCGCATTACCGGATACACACCATTCTTTATGGTATACGGCGCAGAGGCGGTTCTGCCCTGCGACATAATTCATGACTCACCTCGAGTGCGCATGTATGAAGAAAGAGAAGCCGAGCTTGATCGACAGGACAGTTTGGACGCCTTGGAGGAGGAGCGTGACGTGGCAAAAGCCCGTTCTGCATTTTATCAACAGCAGGCTCGAAGATACCAAAGCAGAGAAGTACGGGCCAAAACTTACAATGTTGGCGAGTTAGTTCTACGCCTGCCGGATAAGAAAAAGGACAAACTCAAGCCCAAATGGGAAGGTCCCTTCATCATTGACCAAGTCCTGACTGGTGGACCGTACCGTCTGCGGGATGCGTCGGATAATCGACTCGAGCCGAACCCATGGAATGCAGCCCGACTCCGAAGATTCTACGCCTAACGCCGGACTCTGTGTTCGTCTCCTTCATCTGTCCATTTTTTATACACTATATGTCTTATATTTTTCTCCTTCTCCCTTTCTTTTCTCTCATAGCCTTTAGAGGCCCATTCGTGCCTTGTTTGCACGCAACTGACGCGCTATCCACGCTCATCATACCTAGGGGCTTCTTTAAACAGAAGCTTATTCATACGGGCTTTATGCCCAACACATGTGTTATCCTTCCACATGTACCCTTTATTCACCATTATATGCATCGATATGACTTAAGTTTTGGCCACGCTGGGTTGCCTGGCTCTTGTATTTATGCCCTACGTTCCTGTTAATTCGGCTAGGGCATAAGGGAGCACCTCTGCGATTGTTACTGCCGGGTCAGCCGGATGTGTACCTCAGACTGGGTGAAGCCGAAAGCTAGCGTTCTTAAGAGAATATTCGGTCAGTGAACTAAAGATGATTTCTCACTTATTTACTTATGCGCCCCCAGATGTTTTTTCTGCGTCTCTTTTCGCAATCCGGACATGCACTTTAGGGCATGCCTCCCAGGGAAAGGAACCCTTAACGAAACTATTATCCCTGAAAGATGTTTCTTACTAACCATGTAATATAACATAACTAGTTGGGCACTTGTTTGTTTAAGCACTAATGACCCCTACGCCTGGTCTCCATGCATGCCCCGGTTCTTACATAACTGAGAGGGTATTCGGATACATTCTGGACCGTTGGGTCCCGAGGTTGAAGCGAAAAGGTCCGCCACGACAAACGATCTACAATCCGGCTAGAAGGCATTATACATGTCACCTTCAATTACATAGTCAATTTGACTGGTTAAATTCCTCTTCAATACCATCCAACAGCCTGTCTAGTTTATAGTCCTGTTGGGAATACTTTACGGTCAATTCTACTTGGCCGTACACTAAGCTCATAGGGATTTCCTTCCCATCGGGTCGACCTTCGTGTACCGCGTCCTCACCATGGCCCAGGCTTCCCTGGCGCCCTGACGGCAGGCCGATATCTTCCATATTCGGAAGCGCCGCCGCGCTCCCTTCAGCTTCTCTGCAAGCTCTCCAAGGCCTTTGGGCATGGAGACGGATGGCCACAAGGCCTGGGCGACGCCTTGCATCACCTGCCGAACTCGTTCGTGCAGTTGTGAGAGCTCGGGAAGAAGGTCACCCGTAGAACCGGGCATTTCCTCTGCAGGACGACCTGTTAGCATACCTACAGACATAATTCTGTCAGCCAACTTCCTCGCCGAACTCTTTTTCAAAGTTCGTTCAAGCACTTATTAAATACGCCGCGTCGAAGCCGCCGATTCTCCTTAACAGAGTCTGACAGTTGGGCACGAACATCCTTTAGTTCCACGCCCAGCTTGGTGTTGGCATCTAGGAGATCATTCTTCTCCTGCCTCACCCTTGTAAGCACGCTATCACCGGCCTTTAGCTGGCGTAGGAGCTGTTGCTTCTCCGGATTTACTCCAGCGTCATCTGCAATTTTACCGTCAGATCTGCATATACGCCGCACTTTATATTATACTTATCATTTGAAGGATATATTACCAGAGGGGGTCTCTTTGGGCTCCCCTGCTGCGGCCAGTGCGGCCTGAAGTTGGGCTTTGCACTCTTCCAGCTCCCGGTACAGTTGGGTATTCTTTTCTGTAAGAACCTGCATAACAAATGATCCTTAAATCAGTTATTCTAACTGTTTCAAGTCTCGGGGGCTACTGATATATATAATCACCAAATTTTCTCACTTGTATGTCTTTTACATACTGCTCCGTGGCTCTGGCTAGACCATTTTGAGCGGCATGGAGGTACGCATCTCCCGAGTTGAAGGCATCCAATGCCTCTTGGGAGAAACAAGCGTCACGAAGAACAGTCCGGTGACACCTGCGGTTCATGGCACTTTCCACCTCGGAATTGGTGGCGGACAGTCTATCCGCATCCTCTAGCGGAGGAGCGCCCGACACACGCCTCGTATTCATGCCCGCCTCCGAATCTGGCCTTGGAAACTGGCTGGTGGAGGCGCGATTAGTAGCCTCCCCGGATATAGTCCGACGAGCGCTCTTTTTCCTAAAAAGAAGGCATGGGCGTTAGTATGCCTCTGAGAATAATGTCTTGGAATAAAGACAGCGTGCCATACCGCTGCACCGGTGTCTCAATCCGGACCACGTGTCTTTTTAGCCTGCCTGGCCTCGCGGCCCCTTGTTGGCTAGTCGCCGCAGGCTCGGCCTTCCGCCTCGAGGACCTCCCCTGCGAAACACGGTTGTTATACGGTAATCAAAAACACGCAACGACGGATCCCTTTTCAAAGTACTGGGACTTCGGTCTCAGTTACCTGTGAGGCTGGAAGTAGCCCAGGGTAATCGGCCCTAATGGCCACCAAGGCGTTGTCATTGCTCAATTGGTAAAATACCCCATCGATCAGCTCCATAAATATGTCCGGATCCTCTTGGGAGGCCAGGTCAAGGGACCGTTCCGGGTCCTCGGGTTATGGAGGAGGGTTGTTTATCTCCCTTACAGCCTGGCGCAGCTCCTGCGTTGAAATCGCTAGACTGAATACTTAACTATGGGAATATGAAATGGATGGGCGAGAAAAAGTGTCCGCTTACCCAGCTCGGAGGATTGTACATAGAGAATCCGCCCTGCAGGTTGACGCGGTGGAATTCCTCCTCTTCTCCCTTGTACAAAGTGGATAAGATTTTTATTAGAGCAGCAACCAATTCCGGCCCTTTACGGCCGTAGCGGGTGGCGTCATCCTCCCCGTTGAAATCCCACATGGGGTGGCCTCTATACTGAAGCGGCTGCACCCCCCGCATAATACATGTGGCCATGGCCTCGATCATGGTTAATCCGGAACGAGCTAACAAACTTATCCGGCTCATCAGGTAAAGAACGTCCCTGTCATCTTCCTCCTAGGGGCTCCGTGGACGCCAGCTCCGGCGCTTCTTCAAAGGAGCATTGTCGAACTCAGGGAGGCCGATTCGAATAGGGTCCGGGAGGGGGACGTCTTCTATATAAAACCATTCTGAAGGCCAGTCTTCGGACGTCTTCTTTGGGGTTTTGGATAGATATTCGGTCCCGGCAATACGCCACACTTCGGCTCCGTCCACTTGATATATTGACCCCTTCTGAGAATGGGGCACAAGGCAGAACAGCTTCTTCCACAACGCGAAATGAGCCTCACAGCCCAAAAACAGCTCGCAAAGGGCTACGAAGCCCGCAATATGCAATATGGGGGCAGGTGTAAGGTTGTGCAACTGGAGGCCATAGAACTCCATTAGTCCCGGAGAAATGGATGAATTGGAAATCCGAGCCCTCTTACCAAATGAGGGACAAGGCATACCCGCTCTCCCTTGGAGGGATTGGGAAGGCTCTCCGCTTGCTCTCCGCCATTATAGGCGGCGAGCCCGGTCGAACCGGGACCATGTATGTTGGGGGTAGAAATCCCTTGGTCTGAAGCATCACTAATTTGCTGTGCGGGACGGAACATCTCTCCCAATCTCCAAGCTTGGGGCTAGGGGAGCGAGAGGAGGAGCTGCGTCGACCGGCCATGATGGAATGGATCTCTGTCGGATGCGCTCCGATGAAGGCTCGCCAAGGGAGGATGGTGTGATTTGGATCTGAATCCTCGTCTCTTTAATAGGCAGCTCATTCACACAGCTAGGGGGGTAAATGTAAAAACACCCTGGCTCTTCATATTCGCTCGACACATGGAAAGTGGCCATTATTGGGCGTGGAAGCCAAGGAGCGCGACATTCACAAGACGCCGGACACTATTTAAACAGGTACACGGAATTTGGAGAGGAACCCGCCGTGCAATGCCGAAGACAATCTGCGCGCCGGACTCATCGTCATTGAAGCCTGGTTCGGGGGCTACTGAGGGAGTCCTGGATTAGGGGGTTTCCGGATAGCCGGACTATAACCTTTGGCTGGACTCTCGGACTATGAAGATATAAGATTGAAGACTTCGTCCCGTGTCCGGATGGGACTTTCCTTGGCGTGGAAGGCAAGCTTGGCAATACGGATATGTAGATCTCCTCCCATTGTAACCGACTCTGTGTAACCCTGGCCCTCTCCGGTGTCTATAAACCGGAGGGGTTTTAGTCCATAGGACGAACAACAATCATACCATAGGCTAGCTTCTAGGGTTTAGCCTCTCTGATCTCGTGGTACATCTACTCTTGTACTACCCATATCATCAATATTAATCAAGCAGGACGTAGGGTTTTACCTCCATCAAGAGGGCCCGAACCTGGGTAAAACATTGTGTCTCCTGCCTCCTGTTACCATCCGGCCTAGACGCACAGTTCGGGACCCCCTACCCGAGATCCGCCGGTTTTGACACCGACACCCAGGAATACCCCCAGCGCCGCCACTGATTCCTGCTGAGGGCTCGATATATAGCCCCAACCAAGACGTTGAACCTAACAAAAACGAAAACAGAATCCCTCCCGCCAGCAGGGAGCCGAAGTCCTCCGCACCTCCATGACGCAAAGGACAACAAAGATGGGGCAGACCGGTGGCAGCGCCGACACCAAAGACCAACACCGACCGAATCCCTCGAGATCCGACGACGTCGCACCTCCACACGCCCTCCGACAAAGCTAGATGCATCATCGGCGCGGAGATAGAATGTGTGAGACATTATTCCTGTTGAAGGCTCGATATATAGCCCCAACCAAGACATTG
>NC_041380.1:507935390-507939281 GCF_002162155.2 Triticum dicoccoides
TGGGGCAGACCGGTGGCAGCGCCGACACCAAAGACCAACACCGACCGAATCCCTCAGGATCCGACGACGTCGCACCTCCAGACGCCCTTCGACAACTGTAGATGAATCATCGGGACGGAGATAGAATGTGGGAGACATTATTCCTGCTGAGGGCTCGATATATAGCCCCAACCAAGATGTTGAACCTAACAAAAACGAAAAGAGAACCCCTCCCGCCAGTAAGGAGTCGAAGTCCTCCGCACCTCCATGCCTCAAAGGATAACGAAGATGGGGCAGACCGGTGGCATCGCCGACAGAAGAAGAAGGAAAGCTTCATGTCTTTTCGTGTGGAGGAGGAAACATGAGTCAGCTTTGACCTGAACACCACATACTTGTCGTCCCTTGATGCCACTTTGAGTGGTTTTGTTCTGACATGGGCTCCATGTGGCCAAGCTTTTAGGTAAAAGAGAGAGAGAGAGAAGAAAAACACACATGCAAGACTGATGTTATTTCATTGGAGAGTTTGAGACAATACACCAAACGATTGTTTTGCATGCCACGCACACAGGCCACGCTGCTCTTGCTGGCCATGTGAGCGCGCAACCACCACGTCCCGCCGGAGCTGCATCTACACTCCTCTCCTCTGCGTGTGGCAAGACGTTCCCGTCGTGTCAATCTAGAGCCACAATGTCAGAGACGCTGGCCATTGAGGCGTTGCCAGTGACTTTAGTCCCACCTCGTATATGAGAGGGGGCTAGAACCACCTTATAAGGAGGAATGCCACACTCTCTTCAGGCTAGTCTTTTGGGATGTAGTGGGTTTTTTGCTTGTACTGGTGTGTTCGATGCGCACCGAAAACGTCCGAACATATGGCGGAGGTTGGGAGCTGGGCCTGGGACGCTAACAATTGGTATCAGAGCTGGGCCTCAGTCCGCCCTATTTAGGGAGATGGGATGTCAAAGACGCCGGCCATTGGGCGTTGCCAGTGACTTTAGTCCCACCTCGTATATGGAAGAGGGCTAGAACCACCTTGTAAGGAGGAGTGCCACACTCCCTTCAGGCTAATCTTTTGAGATGTAGTGGGTTCTTTACTTGTACTGGTGTGTCTGATGCGCATCGAAAACGTCCAAACATATGATAGAGATTGGGAGCTGGACCTCTGGGACGCTAACACACAAGGCTAGCCACTGCAAGTCCATGGCCCGGCGACGCCTGATATTGCAAACTAGCTAGCCCCTCTCTCTCCCTCTCTCTCACTCACTAGCTAGCCTCTCTCTCTACTCTCGTTGGTTGCTCAAACAGAGGTAAACGAACACAACAACTTGCAGCCTTGTCTTCTCTCTCCAACAACTTGCACCCTATTCTATCGGCCACGATTGAGCTAATGACCGCGCCATCCCACAAGAACGAGCACTGCGGCGAGCTGGCTACCGGTACATGCAGAAAGATAAAACTACGGGCATGCATGTTTTTTTTTTCAAGAGTACGCATGCGAACAAGCTCACCATGCATGCATATACTCATTCTCTGACGAAACTGAAGATATACAACACCCAGCTATCTGAAGATGGGCAGCAGGATTGCAGTGGCCAACAGTGCCACCTGCAATAGCAGCGAGCAGCAGCAGGAGAGACGGTAGGCAACGGTGGCACCGCTGCCATGTCCTCACCTCTCACTTGTCACGACGGCAGAGGCGCTCTCATCGTCGCCTGAGCCGCAACAGCTCAGTCTGGCGGACCTCAAGGCCGTGTCCGTGCTCGGCCGCAACGTTGATGGTCTCAAGGGACGGTACGCGGGGAGGCGGAACCTGAACGCTAAGATGATCACCATGGAGGGGCTCTGATGTGCACCTGGCATAGACGGTCGATTTTGCCGAAAAGAAGGAATGCCCCGGTCTCTGCATCAAAGCGATGCATACAACCATTTTATTATATTATTGCGTAGAATCCAAGAAATCAAATACATGGTTGAAGCCACCTTCCTGTCAACTACTGTTGCTACACCTACAATCTTGATGACGTGTCCTAACCTCATATCAACACACTACATCTATTCCTGAGGCCTCAACAAGCCGCCCGCTGGCAGGCCCAGAGAGCCAACAGTTCTACCTAGACCCTCTGTGTGCACTGCATGCGCACGCTCTAAGATCAGCTGCCGCCATTTTCTGTCGTCCCAACTTCAGGAATGATCAACGTATCCACCTCGTCAGGCCATACTGCCGTCGTTGTCACTGTGACACCAGACAACACCACAATCCTGCACGTATCCATCTACCCACGCCTGTCGTTGAGACCCCGCTGCGCCATGCCGTCGAGATCTGCCTTCGGCCTTGCGGGAGATGTAACACTGCTCTTTCTCTTGTCCCCTTAAACCAGCACTTACTCCAAAATGATGCCCCTAGAAGGGAGAACGGCACCACATCATCCGATTTGGTAGACCCAGATATAGAGTTACCCCTGAAATATCCCGATCGAGTTGAGGTGACCTGAACGACAATGCCTCGAAAAGGAGACGACGTCGGAGACACCGCCATCGTTAGCCAAGACCACAGTCAGATGCGATTTTTACCGAAAGTCAGTGAGACGTCCACGAACACGTTGGCTTCGTTTTCGTCTTCTACCATGACATCGGAGGGGACGGGGTCGCCGTGCGGATGCATGCAGGTCTTGCGATGGCGGTGCTTGTCGGTTGGCATGAACTCACACGAAAGCTGGAAGGATGCCGGCGTGAAGATGTTCGTCACCTGGTTTGGCACCACCCGTATACGAGGCCGGCGGGAGGTTAGTACGATGGCGAGATACTTGGACTCATGTGTGCGATATGGCGCTGATGTGGCGAGGTCAAAGGTCAATACCGGGTCCATATCAGCCAAAAACCACTTAGAGAGAGGAAAAGTATCCGGTTTTGACGGTTGAGGGACAAGATTTTTTTATTTCTGAGTTCGGGGACTATTAGAAGACAAAACTTCATTTGTGATTTTCTCGGTTCGAAAATGGCTATATTATTTAACCAAACTCCGTAGGTATGTGTGTGTACCTTCCTTTACATGCAAGTTTTTTTCTTTACAATTTTGAAACTTACAATGATTTATTCGCCAATGATATCAAAATATAAACTCGGTTTCATAAACTAGTGCCGATCCTGCTGTTCATTAATTAATGCCAAAGTTGCCATCATCTAAAGGAACAGTAGCAAAAGGTGAGTCGTAAACTTCACCGAGAAAGCATGACACGGTACATCTGACGAGACATCATCGAATTTTCTATCATGAAAGATGAAATGTCATCACCAGATCCTCAAATTTCATATTTATGAGTGTCTACATGTTCTTTACGTCAATGTCTTTTCATAGCATTTAAAACTCACAAGTTTTTTTCCGCCAATTTACGATACCGCTATATATATGACATTTTTCTCGGCAAAGAGTGAATTTTATTGGCTCAAATGTAGAATCGAGAGGATACAATATGCACATACACCTGACATCTACATAATTAGGATGCACACAACCAATCCAACACACACACGAAAACACACCAACAACTAGCAAATACCATATGCATGAAAAAAAAAGCCGCAAAGCAATCAGATCAGCAATCGACAAACTATAACTGAGACCATGCTTAAAAAAAGATTGGGGAATTACGTGACAGAGAGTGATGGACGCTCTGGCGACTGGCGACGCCCCTGACGGCGCAGGCGCTGTGGCCGCCCGGCCGCCCCCTCCGCCGTCCCCGCCCTCGAGCCCCGCCCCCCCGCCGGCGTCCGCCCCCTCCTCGCCGGCCCCTCCCGGTTCGCCACGGCTGCTGTGGGCCGATATCGCCGAGGCCGACGACTTGGCTGCCGGCCGCCCCGTCGTTTGCCGGGATCGGGTCCCCCCCAAGGCCCAGCCACGGCCGCCACCTGACCTCG
>NC_041380.1:507939843-507940642 GCF_002162155.2 Triticum dicoccoides
GCCGGCCGCGCTGACCGGGGCCCGGCGCTAGCCTCCTGGAAGCCCCCGCCCGTCGCCGGCCTCCCCTCGGCTCCGACCTCGCCTGCACCGGCCGGCCCGTCCCCGGCGTCCTCGCCCGCGCTCGCTCCGGCACCTCCTTGCCGGAACCCCTTCCGCCCCTTTCTCCCCTCCGGTCGGCCCGCCGGACCCCTTCCCCACGGCCGTCCCTCCGGCCCGCCTCCCCCTCGCCGCCCCTTTGCAGCCCCGCCGGCGGCCACCGCGGTGGTGCTCGGGGAAACCCTAGCGCCCCGCTTGGTCACTCCGGGGCGGTCGTTTCGGGCTGCGGTGATATTGGGCCGGCCCACGGACCTGGTTCCTGGGCCCCCTCTCGGGACGGCGGCTGCGGGTGCGGCCCATGGGCGACCGTCCTCGGTGGCTTCGGTGGGCCGGCTTGGCAGGCCGGATGGGCCCCGCCTGGCCCATTCTCGCCCAAGGCGTCCGCAGGCCTACCGACGCGGTCCATTTGGCCGCCGGTAGGGTTCCCTCGCCCTCCACTCCTCCCCACCCCCGCGCCGCCTGCTCCCTGCCTCGCCCCCTCGGCCGCTGCCGTCCCGCCTCGACTTTCCCTCGCCGGCGCTGCCGGCCTTCCCTCGCCTCCTTCCCCCTCCGCGCCACCCATGCCTCGGGAATGGGGGGACGACACGGGGCGCCCCAAGCGTCGGGCGGACGACCGCCACGACCCCCCACGCCCCTCCCCCGACGGCCGCCGGCGCGAGGACGACCTGCGGCAGCAGCTCTCCTCCCGGCCGACGCGGTCCTC
>NC_041380.1:507940964-507941846 GCF_002162155.2 Triticum dicoccoides
CCCCGCTCCCAGGCTGCGTTTCCGCCGTCCAACGGCGGCAACGGCAACCGGGGACGCCCGGGATCCAAGAAGAAGAAGAAGAAGGGCCCTCCGCGCCCCCAAGCCGCCGCCTCCACCGCAATCGCGGCTCCTCCTCCGGGTACCACCGCCTCGCCCGTGGTCCAGCAGTGCTTCAACTGCGGCTTGACCGGACACTTCCAGGTGGCGTGCCCCAACCCACCGACATGCTACCTGTGCAAGGATACCGGGCACCCCGCGTTTCTCTGTCCGGACCGCCCGGTGACTGAGGAGCTCATGATGTATGGGCACGGCATCGAGGACTTGGCCTTCTTCCACATCGAGGTGCCCGAGCTCGCCCCGTCATCCCCCTCGCTGCTGGCTTTGGTGACGGTTGTGGGTGATGCCGTCGCCACCCCGGAGCTGATTGAGGCTGAGCTCAACCACTTGTGCAGATGCACGTGGGACTGGCAGGTGACCCCCACGGCTCCCAGCGCCTTCTCAGTGGTCTTCCCTGACGCGATGAGCATGGGATTCTGCACGCGTAGCAACAACATCACCCTGGCTCTCAACGACATCGTGGTGAACATCTCTAAGCCGCAGTGGGATCCCAGAGCCGTCGCTACCCTGGACACGGCTTGGCTCCTCATCTCCGGCCTCCCTGATGTTGCCCGGTCCGAGCGGGTCATCCGCAGTATGTCCAAGATCCTGGGCAGGGTGGTGGTGGTTGACGAGTTCTCCCTGCGCAAGGAGGAGGAGGTCCGAGTTAAGGTGAAATGCCTGGACTCCTCCAAGCTCCTCGTCACGATCCGTGTCTTCTTCAACGATGACGGCTACGACCTCAAGATCCGCCCCGAGCCTCCGTCCCACGTCGGCCGCCCCCGC
>NC_041380.1:507942291-507989773 GCF_002162155.2 Triticum dicoccoides
CTCCCGCTTCAACGACCCTGCCGAGGACGAGGATGAGTCGGAGCACTCTCGCTCCCCGTCTCGGGACCCCCCAACCCTTCAGCGGGTCGGGGCGGGTCGGGGTCGGGGCGTTCCCGGGTGTCGGCCGCCGATCTCGCGGTGGCCCTCCGCCTGGCCACCCCGCTGGCTTCCTCCCCGTCTCCGTCGGCGTCGACCGGCGACATCTCCAGCGTGAGCCTCCTCGTCGCCCCGCTCCCCCGGCGCCGCCTCTGCCCGCCGCCTCGCGCCGCCGGGGGCCGAGCCCACGCCCTCTGCCGGCTCGCCTTCTCCGGTTTCTTCCGGGGTTGGCGGTGTCGGGGCGTCTCTGGGGCCGTCTGATCCACCCCCCGCGCCGGTGCCGTCCGACTACCACCTCGCCTCGCCGGCTTCCCCCGACGCCTCGGTGGCGGTGGACGTCTCCTCCCCGGCCTCCACGCACCCCCTCCGACGGTGGCGCACGCCAGGAGGCCCCGCTCCACCTCGACGCCGGTGACGTCCTCTCGCCGCAGCGCCCGCCTGGAGGCGGCGCGGCCGGGCGACTCCCCTGCGCCTTCCGTCGCCGAGCGGGCGGAGCTCCGCGCCGCGGTCCGGAACCTCGAGGCAGGTGCGGACCCCGCCCCTCCCGGTTCTTCTCGTTGCCCCTTTTCTGCTCTCGAGGCCGCTCCTCTCGGCCACCTCGCTAAGGTGGCCAATGACTCGGCCATTGTCTTCAGGGGGAGGTCGGTCCCCCCTTAGATCAGATCACGGCCATTAGGGCCCGGGAGATCCTCGACGGCAGGCTGGCTGAGACTCGTGCCCGCCTGCTTCGGCCCCCGAAGGGCCCGCCCTCCACCCCCGCGGCTCCGGCTCCTCCGGTGGCCGACGGGATTATCCGTGGACGCACGCGGTCTCGCACGGCCGCCCTTCGCGCGCAAAGCGCCTCTCATGTCTTGGGGTCAAGCAGCCCCCCGATGGGGGTTTAGATGCGGGCCCTCTTCTGGAACCTCCACGGCTTCGGCCATGATGGTCGTCGCCGCCAGCTCATCGAGTACATCCGGGAAGAACACATTGACATCGTGGCCATCCAAGAAACCCTTCGCTCTGAGTTCACCCTGCCGGAGCTTGAACACCTGAGCCCCCACCTCTTCGCTTGGCACTGGCTCCCTTCTAGTGGGACCTCAGGACACTCGGGTGGCATCCTCTTAGGGGTTAAGGATGCCACATTTGAGGTGGGAGGCATGGATAGAGGGGAATTCTTCCTTAGTATGGAGATCTTCGAGCGTGCCCTGAACTTCAAATGGGAGGTCATTGTTGTCTACGGACCGGCGGATCACCGCCGCTCCCCGGCCTTCCTTGATGAGTTGCAGCTGAAGATTTCTAACTCCCCCCTCCCTGTTTTAGTGGGAGGCGACTTCAATCTCATCCGATCCCCGGATGAGAAGAATAATTCTCGGATTAATTTTCCCCGGATGCAATTATTCAACGATTGGATCGCGGAGCTGGGGCTCCGCGAGCTTGACCGGGCAGGTGCCAGGTTCACTTGGACCAACCGGCAATCTGTCCCGACACAATCCGTGCTGGATCGTGTCCTAGTGTCCCCGGAGTGGGAATTGCGTTGCCCCTTGGCATCGCTCCGGGCGGTCACCCGGATTGGCTCCGATCATGTCCCCCTTCTCCTCTCCACCGTCGACGAGTGCCCCCCCTCCCCGCCGCGGTTCCGGTTCAAGCTCTTCTGGCTCAACCAAACCGGCTTCCGGGAGGCCGTCGTCGCCCGCTGGATTTCCGCTAGGTCGGCGCCCCATCGCTCCATGTCCGTTGTCAACTCATGGCACTTCTGTGCCAAGCTTGCCCGCCAGTTCATGAAAGGTTGGGGGGCTAACCTTGGCCGGGACCTTAGAGAGCGCAAGAAGACCATCCTAATTGCTATTCAAGCCCTGGATGCTCGCGCGGACTCGACCGGGCTCTCCTCGGATGAGTGGATGCTATGTTACGACCTGGAGGACCAGCTCTCCACCATCTACACGGATGAGGAGGCCTACTGGCGCTTGCGTGGTACCCAGAGGTGGGTGCTACAGGGCGATGCCAACACCGCCTATTTCCAGGCGGTCGCGAACGGCCGGCGCCGCCGCAACTCCATCCACTGCCTGTGGGATGGAGACTCGCCGTTAGTTCTCCCCGTGACCATCCGCTCTCATGTGGATGGCTTCTATCGAGCCTTATTTACCCCCACCCCGCGCGGTGGGGCTAGTCTCGCCCCCGACATTTGGTCGGGCGCGCACGTAGTCTCGGATGAAGCCAATGCGGCTTTGGTTGCCCCCTTTAGCGAGGACGAGGTCCTCGCTGCCATTAAGGGGATGAACCCCTCCTCGGCCCCGGGACCGGACGGTCTACCAGTGTCTTTCTTCAAGACGTTCTGGCCTACCATCAAGCTTGAGGTCATGGCTCTCTTTGAGGAATTCTACTCGGGCTCCATGGACCTGGGGCGCCTTAATTATGGGGTTGTGACCCTCATCCCCAAGGTCTCGGGCGCCTGCGATATTCGCAAGTTCCGCCCCATCACAGTGCTTAATGTGATTTTTCGGATCCTGGCTAAAGGGTACGCCAATAGGGTGACCCTCCTTGCGGACTCAATCACCCACCCGAACCAATCCGCCTTCATTCAAGGCCGATTTATCCTGGATGGGGTATTGGTGTTCCACGAAGTCCTCCACGAGGTCCGCCTGAAGCGCCATAGGGCGGTCTTTCTTAAGCTGGACTTCCACAAAGCCTACGACACGGTGCACTGGCCGTTCCTGAGGGAGGTCCTGCTCCGCAAGGGCTTCGATGACCGTTGGGTGACCCGTGTCATGCAGCTCGTCTCCTGTGGCCGGACTGCGGTGAACATCAACGGCGACATTGGGCCCTTCTTCCCTACCCTTTGCGGGGTCCGGCAGGAAGATCCCTTCTCGCCGTTCTTGTTCAACATGGTCGTGGATGCCCTGGCCGCCATCTTGGATAAGGCCACGGCTGTTGGGCATATTCGAGGCCTTGTCCCGCACCTTGTTGGAGGGGGAGGTGTTTCCCTTCTCCAATATGCGGATGACACCATTATTATGGTCGAGGGTTCCGCCCTAGAGATCTCCAACCTGAAGTTCCTTCTTCTGTGCTTCCAACAAATGTCGGGCCTCACCATCAACTTTGATAAGAGTGAAGTGATGGTACTCGGTTACCCCTCAGAGGACGCACAGTCCATTGCCGACCGGCTTAACTGTCGGCTGGGTTCTTTCCCCACGACCTATCTGGGGATCCCCATTAGTGACACGCGCCTCACCGTGGCGGACCTCCGCCCCACGGTGACCTGTATGCAACATCACGTAGAGCCCTGGAAAGGGCGTTGGCTGTCGAAGGCGGCGCGCGTGATCCTTATCAACTCCTCGCTAGCTAGCCTCCTGTGGTTCCTCATGAGCTTCTATAGCCTTCATGAAACGCTCCATCAGGAGGTCGCCAAATACCAGTCCAGATTCTTCTGGGCTGGGGAGGAGGGCAAGCAGAAATACCACATGGTCAGCTGGCCAGATATCTGCAAACCCAAGGACCAGGGCGGGCTTGGGATTCTGTCCTCTCGGCGCATGAACATCGCCCTCTTGACCCGCTGGCTCTGGCGCATTGCCAATGGGGATGGAGGCCTCTGGCTCACTATCATCCAGAACAAGTACCTGCGTGGACAGCCACTCGCGTTCTGCCAACGCTCTGGCGGTTCCCAGTTTTGGCAGGCCGTCGTCCAGCTGCTGCCGGTCTTGCGTATAGGCACATCCATCTCGGTGGGCACTGGAGCCTCGACCTTGTTCTGGCTGGATAGATGGCTCGGAGATGCCCCTCTGGATAGATCTATCCAGAGGGGCATCTCGGTGGGCACTGGAGCCTCGACCTTGTTCTGGCTGGATAGATGGCCCGGAGATGCTCCGACAATGACATCTCCGAGCGGCCAGCGCGTGCAGGGAAAGAAGATGCCACCATACCACCACACCACTTGACCACGGAGCAGCCGGATTGTCGCGGTAGAGTAGCAATCCAACTAACACAGTCAGGATAAGAGACAAATCACCGTTACCCACCTGCCTACACAGCTAGTAGTAGACGTGTAGATGTGTGTCCAGATGCATGGCGCCATTCATTTGCAGGAGCTCGAAACTTAATTCGACGTTGAGTCCTCCATGATCCGTCCCTCGCGGACGTACTGCTTAGGAAACAAAACCCACCGGCCATCGGCTAGCTCTAGACCTCACGGTGGTCCTCCCCCCCGAGCACCGTCTCGGACGCGCCCGCCGTGCGGTCGCCGTCGCCATGAGAGCGGTGCAAAAATGGAAGGAGGCGCGCGTAAATGCATGTCCGTTGCGTACTATACCTGCGTACGTTTAATTTGTTCCGGCGAACTGTGGAGAGTCGTGCTTTCTCCGCGGTGGTCACGCATGCATGCGTGCGGGGTCGACGGTTGGCTCCGGCCGGAGCTGCGCCGTTGCTTTCCTATCCCTAGCTTTATCGCCTGGGCCGGAGTCTACCAAATTTGTGCGCCGCTCCCTTTGGGGTTAACGTGGGTGCTAAAACTTCCTCCCAATGCTCGTCGTCAAAAGGACTTGAGCTCTTGGTGATTAGTCTTTTTCCCTGCTGCCACCCTAGGCTAGATGTTGTGCATGCGTCTCAACTGCAGCTTTTTCCGCACTTGCGTACAGATTTATGTGATGGTGGAGAGACGATCATTCATTCAAGAGTGGCATATGGATGTGCCCGAGTTGTAACAGTAACAGTAACAGTGCACTCAAGTGCTCGACCTTTCGTAATGCACAGCCGTGTCATGATCGATCTTTTGGTTTGCTCATTGACTTGTGGTACGACGTGTACAGTGCGTATACCTATACACAGTGGAATGGTTGCGATTTGAACGACGGCAACGTAACACACGTACGAATGGTTGTGTGAGCGTGAAAAATCGCGCGCGCGACGCATCTGGGAAAGTTGGAGGGCGCCGTTCCTTTCCGGCGATAGGATCATCATCATATCGGCCCCATGTGGGAATGTCCTGCGCTCCACGGCGTCAACCGCCATTTGTCGGTCGCTGCCAGGGTGCGCAAGTTAATGGCCGCCCGTCCGTCCGCGCTCGATCGGCTCCAACTCATAGCCCACCGACGCGCTGCCCCGGCCGGCACCGACGACGACTCCGGCAAGGTGGTCGGCAGGTCGATCGGTAGGTAGGCCCCGGCGTCTCGCCGGCAGCGTCAGGGAGGGGACTGCGACGCACCGTGCGTGCACGGGCGCGTACAGCTGGCTCCTCCCGTGCATCACGCGCGGCGCGCGCGATCCGATCGAGGGGCAGCTAGGGGAGCATTCACGCGCCGGTGGCCGGCCGGGCCAGCGAGCTGGTGCTCGTCAGAGACGGTGTCCCGCGCTGCGTTATATACGTACGTACGTACGGTCACGTGCTAGGCCCCGGCGTGCCTGCGCGGCTCGGCCGGTAGCGCGCGTGTCAGCGGCGTGTGGCGCCCGCGCGGGTCGTACGTCGCCTGCTTCCCCGGCACCGGCCAGCGCGGCCGTAGGGCCTCCGATCCGGCCAGCCTTGATCCGCCGATCCACTGCGGCAACGTACGCCTCGTGGTCGACGGGCTGACGGTGTGCCGGCACGCAGATCGCAACGAGACTGCGGCTCGATCTGAAGTACTACGTACGTGTACAAGTAGCCGTGTACGTAGGTTGTTGTCTATAGTACACAAGTAAGCATGCATCCAGTGGAATTTTTTACATGCACCAGCTGGCGCGATCTGCATGCATGCTTGCGGCATTGAATTGCACTGCATGCACGGATGGATGGACCGACACCGATCGGCGGTGTAGGGTACCCATCAACTAATGCCTGGTACGGTCGTGTCATGCCACCTCGATCTAGCTAGTTGTAATAAAATCAAGCACCACACGTAATGATAATGTATAAACATAATAATGTGGGCGAATATATGCTCGGTCGGTCGATCTTGACCAAACGTAACGTTGCCCCACGTTCAAGAGCGTAATCAAATAACTATAGGTAGCTACTATAGAATCATGGCGTGAATATAAAATGTTTTTCTTTGACCAAAGTGGCGATGGAACAAGAACCAAAGCCCCGACATGAAAAGTTTGAGAACATTTGACCTCTGGCCGGCCGGAACATTACAGATGCATGCTGCCGCGCGTCCCCGATCGATCGTCGCCGTCGAGCGACAGGAGCAAAAGCGGCACGCCTGTGCACCGGGCCAGTGTGTGGGAACAAATTAACATGGGACGTTATTTTCCGAGCAGAATGATCGATCGGGAATTCGGGATGCCGCCGGGTCGCTTCGTGCTTTGCTTTTGCCTTTTCGCGCACTGTCACCGAGACTGTTCTTGATTCCTTCCGCGAGGGAGGGAGGGAGGGAGTCGATGCGCCCTACCCGCCCGCGACACGTGGCGCTGCTCCATTGGCGCGATCGACGACGACGCGGTGCGCATCCACGCTATTGTGAGGTCACGATTGCACCAGCCACCGTACGTGCAATATAATTCTACCCAGTAAATTGGTTACTTTGAAACAAAAGGTTATGCATTTTATTTCCCCTCTTGCATGGCGACTTGAGCAAAGCTTTACTTCCCTAGATCTTTGCCCCTGGCGGGGAGGGGAATTCGGATGCCTCGGCTTTGTCTGGCAGATGGGTTAGGGTTTAAAGCTTCGCCGTGATGGCCCTCAAATGGATGGTGGTACTTCTTATTTGAGTCTTTTTCTGGGCTCTGATCCACCTCAAATTTGTCCGTCGGGATGGATTAGATGGAGCTCCGGCTAGATTCCTTTTTACTGTGCATATGCAACAATGAGTTTTTGTGTCAGCTTTTCTGATCGATTCGGGGTTCAACGGCAGTGATCGCGGCTCCGCTGTGTTGTTCCTTATGGGCACACTCATAAAGACTTTTCAGTTGTCATCAACAAGGACAAACTGGCTCCGGTATTGGAGTGGCGGCAACGGCAGCTTGTTTTGATGATGACAGTGATCGTACGGTGGTCTAGAGGCCTTGATGTAATTTTTTATTCAGTTTGAGATGCTTTATATGTACTTCCCGTGAATAGACCAGAGTCTTTAAAGAAAACGGTGGAGGTGAGAGAGATTAACAGACTGTCATCGCAACTTTTTTTTAACAAAGTGTCGACGGATCGGCTGAAGGAGAATGATCAAAAGCAGCTCCACTAGTCACGCCTCCAGCCTACATATGACCCAGCTGTAGTCAATTCCTCTGGCCTAGTCGGCCCCGTAGATAATTCAGCTATTACCATTCCTGCTGCCTTCCTCCCTCCGGTCCCGTCCATGGAGCGGTTAACCTCTCTAGCTCCGGCCTCTACATAATCTCGACGAGAGCGTCCACTGTCCAAACAAGCGTGCTCCGCCAGGTCCCTAATTAGTTTTGAAAGCCTTGCATAGCAGGTGGGAGCTAGCTACCATGCAAGGGCAGCTAGCTATCTGCGCGCGTAGTTTAATTCTCATCTGGCTGCCGCCGATCGAGATCCATGGAGAGGAGAGGAGGATGGCGAGGCGCGCGAGGTGGAGAAGCAGGGCACGTGCATCCATTTCCAGCTCGGCATTCCCGGCGTCCGGCCGGCCGGCTGCCGCGGCCTTGCCTGGCTGGGTAGTGCGTCGCTCGATCCGGCCGTGCGCCGGCGGCCGGCCCTTGCATGCATGTGCCTTTCTTCTCCACCGTGCACACCTCGCCTGCGCGTGCTCGCCCGCATGTTGTGGTGTCAGCTCTGCGTGATATCGGAAGCTAGCTAGCCATCGACACGGCCGGCCGAGCTTGCTGCTCCACACGGCAGGAAGCTAACCGCGGTTATTTGGTGTTTTGGAAGCAGATTGCAGTCTGCAGCAGCCAGGTATGAAACTGCGGCATATGGCTTCACTTTCGACAACACCACTCTTCTGAATTTGCCCTTGCAGATATATATGTTCTTCTCCATCTTTTCATGCTCTAAAAGAAAATCATTTTATGCTAGTACTCCCTCCGTTCCTAAATATAAGTCATTTTAAAGATTCCACTATAGACTACATACGGAGTAAAATAAATGAATCTACACTCTAAAACATGTGTACCTTCAACTTCAACTATGCTAGTTTTTGTTTGCCGGGAATGTGAGGCGTCGACTGTTTATCTGTTGATCACTAAATGTAATGCATAGACCTTTGACAAGGATATTTGACGAATTGTTATTCTTCTACCTTCTCGAAAAAGGGCACTATACATACGTGTGCAAATTTCTTGAACTGGTTGTGTTTTCTACACTCCATACACTTCTCTTGGGATGATTTTGTGACGATACTTGCTGAGTATGCCGGTTCAATAGTGTTGTTGCAGGTCGTATTGTCTTTTCCTCCATTTGTTTTTCTTTGCTTTTCTTGTAAGCCTATCAATTTTTATACTGTTACGCTTGCAGTTCATGTAGCCTGATAGATGCCCAGCTGATATTTTAATGTTTGCAGAAATATATGTTCAGGTGGGCCCTTTGACCTTGCTGGTTCTTCAGTTCACAAAAGATACCAAAATAGTGTACTTCAAAGCCACTTTGCATATATCTTTAAAATGAATTGTTGCTTTGCATATCTTGTCTAAATTAGCAATGAGGCCGCTCCCACAACCTGATTAGTTGTCGTATTTTTCCTTGTTCCTGGGATATCTAATCCCTACCTATGTAACTGAATTTCTTTTGCTCTCCCTCTGAAATGCATTGGCAGCATAACTGCCTTTACCCATTAAAATATATTCTCTTTTGTTAGTGATTAAATGTCTACGTCCACTATGTTATATAAGTGCGGTATATTTCTTTGTTTTATTTATCTCATTGTTATTTCTTACTCCCTTAGCCGTAGTAAATCAGATGCCCACACATATTTTTCGGTTCAGTTTTGGCATTTCATTGATAAAACTAATAGTCAAAGTTAAACTACGAAATACATAGACGTCTTAACCATTCAGTATGAGTGGTGAGCTATCCCAATAAAAATATCTGTTGCTAATTAGATTGGTTTATATGAAATTGAAAGATGTTCCATCTGATACATCAGTGTACCCGTACGCATGCAATAATGCGCAAGCTACAAAAATAGTAAACCGTCCCAATTAAGGTGCCTTGTCATTTCTGGTGAAAGAGAAGATGCCGGACACTGCACCAATTAAAGTGGCTGCAGAAGCAGAATGGCGCAATAACAGTACGGTGAGTACCATAGTACACATATGCGACATGCATGTCCAAGTCTGTTGGTTTTGCCCCACAATTTGTGTTGCAAACCTCCAATATCTGGACCGCTTAACGCGTCGGAGAGAAACAGTAGGCAGCAAGGAGCTTCGTCAAGGGGTGCTCCTGTGCTGCATGCATGCTGGCCGATGCTAGACATGGGCATGTGCACGCTGGCCAGAGCAACCGAGGCCCCGGCCGCGCGTGACGCTCCGTACGTCGGTGTACACTGAACTCCCACGTGTATATGTGCCTAGGCACTTCGTGTACACTGTACAATATGTTTCATGGTATAAACTCCAATACTAAAGCCCTGTTTGTTTCATAAGTTTTAAGATTTTTTAAGTCTCAACTTATAAGTCTCGAGTCCCTACCTGTTTGTTTACAGGAACTTATAAGTCCATGTTATCCCTAGTAATAAATGAATTACAGAATAGTGACAACCGAAATAACACTTGTTCATAACACTTGTTCACACAAACGAATTAACACTTGTTCGTGGCAACACTTGTTCATAACAACCGAAATAAGAGAGATTACATGACAACCGAGATAACAGAGATTACGGCCCTGTTTGATTCATAAGTTTTAGGACTTTTTTTAATCCCCTCAGCGTGGGCGTCCCTGGCGGATGCACTCGCGGATCATCCGCCGGATCCGCTCCCTTGAGCTCTCCGAAGGCGAAGGCAGGGGAAGATGGGAATGGGAGGTCGGTCCTATGGTACGCGGCGAGGGACGAGGGCCTCAAGGCGCCGCTGCGGTGGGAGAAGAAAGCGCGGAAGTAGACACCCGGGGAGCACCTGCTCGACCCCGCCGAGCTGGAGCGGCTGGGGCAGGCGGGATGGAGGACGGGTCGGTGCGGGCCAAGTAGGCCGGGGTGACGACGAGGTGATGGAGGGCGTGTGCAGGGTGTGGTCCGGCTGCCAGGATCTTGCCGCCTGCTGGGTCGTCGAGCGGCAGGGTGGGGTGACGGAAGCCACGACATTCCCGCAGCAGCCGGCGGTGGCCGCCTCCGGTAGGCGGCACACGGGCCCTCCTACCGGCGTCGCAGTCGGCAAGCGAGCCTGCGAAGTGGCATGGTGGAGCGGACCCGGCATTGCATTCATCAGGTATGTTCTCTGCCCATATCTGTATTGTATGTCAGCCTCAAGAAGTACCCCAACTCTCACCTCGACACCGTGAAACTCAACAAGTTGTTTGTGGCCATGCTCCGTAGCAAACAGCTTCGGTGATTGATTCATATCTACCTCTATATCAGTTGACATGATTCTGCATCCACTGTAGCATTATTTTCAAGATCTGATTTCTGAACACCTCTTGCTATAATACAGGGCCTCCCTTAGGTGGTATCATGTGAGGTACAAGGCTGAGGAGATTGTCAAAGATTTGATCGCCAAGACTCCCGAGTTCAGTGACCAGCTCTTGATGAATATCCTTCAGTACACCTGTAAGTTCTATAGCAAATGGTTGTAAGCAGTCTCAGTTCAACTAACAGTATTTGATGGATACCAAGTACTACTACCGATCATCCGTGTAAACTATCCCAACTCTATATTAGTTCTAGCAAATATTCTGATAGAAAATAATCGATTTCAGAAAAAAACTGCAAAACTTGTAAGTTTATGCAATTATGTTGTTTTAATCTTTGCACTAAGAATTTCCATGCCTATATTTTTTAGGTATTCTTAGCAATTCGGATTGTACACTGAAATTTAGGTGCTTTCCGAGAGTTTACTGTACAATAAAATGATCTACCTTGCGATATCATTTTTATCACAAATGAAGAAATTCAGAGCATCTAAGTCTTAAATTTATCTGCTAAAATATTGATATTTATACTTCATGTTTGGGGTTCTATTCATGAGCACTAGGCACTTCTCGACACTGCCACAATTATGCTAGAACCTCTTTAAATTTGCAATGCTCATCAGACCATGTCACGTGTCCAGTACAGGTTTTCCAGTCAACTATTCAAATTATCGACTAGGGACGATATTTTTAGTCCTACTGAGTTTGCAAAGGATGCGCCAAGCCAAGATTAATTACGATTTTTGTAAATTGCATCGGTTTACTTATGTACCTGCTCCTTAGATGATAGTGATTCAGTCATGGAAATTTCATTGCTTTCTTCGAGTGTCCAGAAAACTGATTCAACGCACGTTTGCCAGAAACTGTAGATTAGCAAGTCTAACGCGTGTTGAGCATGTCAGTCTATGTGTGGGCTGGAGTGAAACTGTAGATTATGCTAGAGACGAGTTTCCAAAAAAAGTCTTCAAGACGGCGCTGCTGCTGCTCCTTCTATGGGCAAAGTGGAGGCTGCAGTTCGAGGACTTCAAGGAGGAAAGGAAGACATGGTTGCTTCTTGGAGAGGTGAGTTGTTTCCTTGCAGAAAAATAAATCTCTAGAGTAGTTTAACTGAACCTTTTCCACTGTCATTGTTATGTTAAAAAAAAACTTGCACGGATTTTTATTGGTCACTCAATGCCTAAGCTGTTGTTGGTTAATTTGAAATTGGACTGTACTCCAAGAGTCCATAAGATGTCATTTCCAGATGTGGTAGCTAATTTCAGAACTTAGCACCATTTTCTAAAAATAGGGCTGGGCAGTATGAGCCAACCACAGGGGAGGATATTTCAAGAGAATAAACTGATTGTAGTTGCCGAATTGGTATTAGTAAGTTGCTATTCCAAGTTCCTAGAGAACCATTGGGGTTCTTTTGTTATCTAAAAATGCTTCTAATGTGTAATTCATCTAAAGAGTGTTTTAGTATTGTGATTCAGCCCTCCTGCAAGCGGTCATCTTGGAGCTTTCCATTGCCTCCCGCAAATGTCATCTCCCAGCTCGTGGCCTTGCCCCCAAGTTTTTTCTTACTGTAGTACGCTGCAAAAGCTTTGCTATTGGTTATTTTAACTGATCACAATACTCCAAAGAGAAACCGTGATAATAAGATTTCCCCTTTTGTGTTTTCTACAGAAAGTAGTCTCCATGCTTCTCAAATCTGGGTGCTGTTTTGTCCAGAGGCTTCCATTTACAAAGAAGCACATCGATGGAGAAAAAAAGTGTGGTGAAAGGCAATCTGTTTCAGGTACATACTCTGTACTGATTAAAACATATGAGCAAGGTTGCCAAAATGATATTCTATCTCAAAATGTTTTCTAAAACCTGGCCTCATAAATTTTGTTGTCTTATTATGAAGTACCGTACATATTTGTTCTCTACGTCTTTTTGTCCATAGCTTTTGGTTTCATTCTCTTCATTGTGTTGAGATTTTAGAAGCATTGAGCAGTCAAATGGCAAGTACAAGGAACATTATCACTATAACAGGGAGGTTGAAATAAGAAATTGAGATGATCACAAGTGAAAGTGCGTTATATCGACCAGAGGGGGGGTGAATAGGCGATTTTTATGAAAGTCTTCGAAACGTGGAAGTTTCGAAGACAAACGATAGAAATAAACCTATTACCATGCAGCGGAAGGTAGACTACATTAGGCAAACCATAGTAAAGTATTCAATGAAGTGAAAGCACAATGACTAATAGCAGCAATGTAGTAAGGATCAGGTAGGAAGATATTATGAAGCCAACCAGAACACGCAGTCACTCAGTGAAGACAAAAGATAGTGCAATCATACAATGACTTCACCAGGACCAACAGTAAGTGAAGGGAAGGGAAGGATGAAACCAGTGACTCGTTGAAGACAATGATTTGTTGGACCAGTTCCAGTTGCTGTGACAACTGTACGTCTGGTTAGGGCGGCTAGGTATTTAAACCTGAGGACACACAGTCCCGGACACCCAGTCCTGAACACGCAGCTCAGGACACCCAGTCCTCACCGTATTCCCCTTGAGCTAAGGTCACACAGACCTCGCCCAATCACTCTGGTAAGTCTTCAAGGTAGACTCCCAAACCTTCACAGACTTCGTTCACCGGCGATCCATAATGTCTCTTGGATGCTCAGAACGCGACGCCTAACCGGCTGGAGGATTCACAGTCCTCAAGTGTAATAAGTCTTCAGATCACACAGACAAGAAGACTTAAGTGATGCCTAACACTTTTTGGCTCTGGATGGTTAGGGCTTTATCCTCGCAAGGAATTCTCTCTCAAAGGCTTCGAGGTGGGTTGCTCTCAAACGACAAAAGCCGTACTCTAATTCTGAGCAGCCAACCGTTTATGGTTGTAGGGGGTGGGCTATTTATAGCCACTAGGCAACCCGACCCGATTTGTCCGAAATGACCCTGGGTCACTAAGGAACTGACACGTGTTCCAACGGTCAGATTTCAAACACACACGACAACTTTACTTGGGCTACAAGCAAAGCTGACTTGTCCGACTCTGGACAAGATTCGCTCTCATAGTCTTCACTCGAAGACATAGGTTTTGGTTAAGCATCACTTCAGTCATTCTGACTGGTTCTCTTGGACCCCACTTAACAGTACGGTGGTTCCTATGACTCAACAAATAAGAAAAAGAACTACTATAGATCTAAGTCTTCGAGCTCCATAGGCTTCATGCGATGTCTTCTCTTGTCATAGTCTTCGATGAGAATATCTTCATATACCACCTTTGACATCAATGTCTTCATACATTTTTAGGGGTCATCTCTGGTAGGAAAACCGAATCAATGAGGGACTTCTACCTGTGTTATCCTGCAATTCTCACAAACACATTAGTCCCTCAACTAGGTTTGTCGTCAATACTCCAAAACCAACTAGGGGTGGCACTAGATGCACTTACAATCTCCCCCTTTTTGGTGATTGATGACAAACTAGTTGAAGTTTTCAACGGGGAATATAATATGTGAAATTATAAAAGGATAGGGAATTGTCTTCATAAGCTATGAGGGCTCCCCCTGAAGATGTGCATATAAGTAATTTGCTTTTGGAATGCAAATGCACATGGCAGGTTGTGCTTGTGGAGATCCTCTTCAACTTATGATGACAATCCACTATGCATGTGAAGGTATGTGAAGATAATGACATGCATAATGGAAAATGGACGTCTGCAAAATGATCTAAGTGCGGAATTTATCATCGCACATGCGGAATTTATCATCGTATCACAAAGTGGCAAATAAGTAGCAGACGACCATCGAGTTTAGGTGTTACAACTCGAAGAATCAAAAGTATCAAAACGAGAGTTGTAAACACGAGGCAAAATATAAAGCAACCGCCCATGTGGACCCGCTTGAAGACTATCAAACTCATATGCTTCTCCCCCTTTTGTCAGTAAGGACCAAAAAGGTTTGAAGACATAGAGCATCTATTCGTTCCCATGAAGATTAGGTGAATCAGCAGTGAAAGTGCGTTATATCGACTAGAGGGGGGTGAATAGGCGATTTTTATGAAAGTCTTCAAAACGTGGAAGTTATGAAGACAAACGATAGAAATAAACCTATTACCCTGAAACAGAAGGTAGACTACACTAGGCAAGCCATAGTCAAGTATTCAATAGAGTGAAAACACAATGACTAATAGCAGCAATGTAGTAAGGATCAGGTAGGAAGATATTGTGAAGCCACACAGAACACACAGTCACTCAGTGAAGACAAAAGATAGTGCGAACATACAATGACTTCACAAGGAGTAACAATAAGTAAAGGGAAGGGAAGATGAAACCAGTGACTCACTGAAGACAATGATTTGTTGGACCAGTTCCAGTTGCTGTGACAACTGTACGTCTGGTTAGGGCGGCTAGGTATTTAAACCTTAGGACACACAGTCCCAGACACCCAGTCCTGAACACGCAGCTCAGGACACCCAGTCCTCACCATATTCCCCTTGAGCTAAGGTCACACAGACCTCGCCCAATCACTCTGGTAAGTCTTCAAGGTAGACTCCCAAACCTTCACAGACTTCGTTCACCGGCAATCCACAATGTCTCTTGGATGCTCAGAACGCGATGCCTAACCGGCTGGAGGATGCATAGTCCTCAAGTGTAATAAGTCTTTAGATCACACAGACAATAAGACTTAAGTGATGCCTAATTCTCTTTGGCTCTGGGTGGTTAGGGCTTTATCCTCGCAAGGAATTCTCTCTCAAAGGCTTCGAGGTGGGTTGCTCTCAAACGACAAAAGCCGTACTCTAAATCTGAGCAACCAACCGTTTATGGTTGTAGGGGGTGGGCTATTTATAGCCACTTGGCAACCCGACCTGATTTGTCCAAAATGACCCTGGGTCACTAAGGAACTGACACGTGTTCCAACGGTCAGATTTCAAACTCACATGGCAACTTTACTTGGGCTTCAAGCAAAGCTGACTTGCCCGACTCTGGACAAGATTCGCTCTCAAAGTCTTCACTCGAAGACATAGGTTTTGTTTAAGCATCACTTCAGTCATTCTGACTGGTTCTCTTGGACCCCACTTAACAGTACGGTGGTTCCTATGACTCAACACAGAAGAAAGAGAACTACGAAAGATCTAAGTCTTCGAGCTCCATAGGCTTCATGTGGTGTCTTCTCTTGTCATAGTCTTCAATGTGAATATCTTCATATACCACCTTTGACTTCAATGTCTTCATACATTTGTAGGGGTCATCTCTGGTAGGAAAACCGAATCAATGAGGGACTTCTACCTGTGTTATCCTGCAATTCTCACAAACACATTAGTCCCTCAACTAGGTTTGTCGTCAATACTCCAAAACCAACTAGGGGTGGCACTAGATGCACTTACAATCTCCCCCTTTTTGGTGATTGATGACAAACTAGTTGAAGTTTTCAACGGGGAATTTAATCTGTGAAATTGTAAAGGATAAGGAATTGTCTTCATAAGTTGCAAGGGCTCCCCTGAAGATGTGCATATAAGTAATTTGCTTTTGGAATGCAAATGCACATGGCAGGTTGTACTTGTGGAGATCCACTTCAACTTATGATGACAATCCACTATGCATGTGAAAGTATATGAAGATAATGACATGCATAATGGAAAATGGACGTTTGCAGAATGATCTAAGTGCGGAATTTATTGTCGCACATGCGGAATTTATCATCGCAACACAAGGTGGCAGATAAGTAGCAGACGACCATCGAGTTTAAGTGTTACAACTCAAAGAACCAAATGTAGCAAAACGAGAGTTGTAAGCACGAAGCAAAATATAAAGCACCCGCCTATATGGACCCGCTTGAAGACTATCAACCTCATATGCTTCTCCCCCCTTTGTCAGTAAGGACCAAAAAGGTTTGAAGACATAGAGCATCTACTCGTTCCCATGAGGAGTAGGTGAAGCAGCAGGGTCGTTGGTGGTGTTTGGCGGTGCTGAAGAGCTTGGAGTAGAGTCGAAGCGTGCTGAAGGAGGTGGCGGTGAAGTAGCATCGTCTTCATCCTCGATCACTTTGGCATTCACAGTTGCAGCAGAGGAAGAGAACTCAGAGTCTTCAAGGGATGGAGTTCATCGCATCACTGCCCTTCGAGGAGGTGTGGAGTCAAACTTGAATCGCTCAATGAAGCCATCCTCTTGAAGATCATCTTCAGAACACATCAGCGTTAGCCCTTTCCATGTGCGGCGAGAGGTTTCATGGGAAACAAAAGCATTCTTGGTGGCAAGATTGCGAATGCGATTAACATCCACCAAGAGGCTTTGCATCTGACGCTTCAGCCAGTCATGATGCCTATCCTGTTTCTGATGAAGAGCCACAAGAAGCTCTCGGTCGTTGAGAACACGAGTGCGCTTCTTGGGTCGTAGAGCAGTTGTACTATCAGTGGCTTCAGTGAGAGCAGGATGCGGTGCACGTGTAGTGCTAGCCAAAGGATACACACGAGTGGCTGCTTCAACTCCTTCAATGTTCTGAGAAAAACTTTGATGCTCTACATTTTGAAGACTTAGGGGTTCCTTGGCAGGCTCAGGATAGATGGCTTCAATCGACATATTCACATCAGGAAGAAAAATCCGATGATTGCGAGCAGATGGCTGATATGAGATACTGGAGTGAAGTTTGATAAGCCGCATGACCCATGGGGCGTAGAACTTCAAGCCAAACAGATCAGAGCCTGATGTAGCAAGTTGGCGAATGAAGAAGTCCTGTGCATTGAAGCATTTTCCATGAAGAATATAGAAGACCAAAGTCTTCATTGCACCTTCAAGCTTGGCATGTGGAGAGTGTCCTTTAATTGGCCAGAGAGTTCGCCTTATGATGTGATAAATGGTTCTTGGCAGATACTCAATGTCTTCAACGAAGAACTCCGTGGGATAAGCAACATCTTGGGGCAATGGCTTTATCATACTGAGCATCTGACTCATATTAGGTTCAGTCTTCTGAAAGATTCTCTCAATAGCTTCACTATGAAGCTGACAGCCATGCTCGTAGAGATCGCCAGGAGTGGGCAAACCAATGAGCTCAATGATGTCAAAGGCTTTGGCTTCGTGATGAACGTTTCCTGTCATCCACTCCAGGACCCAAGTCTTCGGATCTCTGCTATACCCGCGGATGTGAAGTGTGGCATAGAATTGGAGCAGCAACTCTTCATTCCAATGCTCTTGGTCAGTGACGAACGGCAGCAATCCAACTTCTTTGAAGCAGTCCAGAGCTTCTTCTAGACAGGGCAGACCAGCTATAGCTTCAATGTTAAGACGCTTGTGGGGGAAGATGTGACCTTGATTGTATAGAATGCAGGAGTAATAGCTTAGCTGCGGATAGCTCCAGAACTGATCAGATGATATCCTTTCCCTTGAGTAGGGGTTCCTGGAGCTATTGAAGAATGTGTTGTCTGCTCTGAAACCATTGATATTGAAGGAGCCAGGTGCTGATGCAGGACCTGGGAACCTTGGCAATCTTGGGATTGGCTTCTGTACCTGAGGCCTGTGCTCAACATGATAGTCGAACTAGGGACCGGCAGTAGACTCAGGAACAGAAGTGGAGGGATCAGTGGCTTCGCTGACTTCTGGTGCTTTGTTGGTGAGGGCTCCACATTAGCTTAAGCCATAACAGCGTCAGTGGCTTCAGTGGTGTTGGTGGTGGCAGCCTCAAGATGTTCAACCTCCACTTGATGAGCTGGAGGGTCGGTCACAGTCACGTTCTCCTCGAGAACAGCTTTTTGGTGAGACGGGGGTGTAGCAGCGCTTGGGGTTTCTTCTTCATCGGCTGATGCAGCCGGAATGTCTTCAGCAGATTCAGCTTCAGACGCAGAGACTGGAGGCCTTGGTCCTTTGCGAAGCCTGTGCAACACAAGCGACGCCTGTGTAGTTGGAGTTGGTTGGGCCTCAAAGTCTTCTTCCTCTTGTGGGCGATCAGCCCATGAAGCATCCTGAGCGATTGGCGTCAGAGGACGCCCAATGCTGATGAGTTCGCTGTGCTCGAGCTGAGGAAGGACTACACCATCTTCTACATGGTCATGTTGACCAATGTCTTCAGCAGCGATGGGATCAGCTGCTGGAAAGTCTTCAGCTTCATGAGCCTCTGTGAAAGCAAGCTCATGGATTGTCAGTTGGCGTTCAGCGTCAGGACGAACCATGGAAATGGGTTCAACAATTAAGGGCTCTGTGGGAGCTGCCCGTTCCTTCTTCGTCTTCCGCTTCTTCTTGGAGGGAGCAGTAGCAGAGGCTTCAGGATGTTTCCTCTTTCTGGCTTTAGCCTCAGCAGTCCTCGTCTTCTTCAGTTTTGAAGTGGTCGACCTGGCCTTTGGCTTCGAGCCAGTCATGCTAGTTGGGAAGACAATGGGATCTGCTTCCTGCCTTGGTGCATCGGGTTCAGCCGTAGCGGGCTTCTTCTTCTTCTTTGCAGCCATCCTGGGGTCGATGCCAGGACGCCCAAGGGCCTTGCGCTTCTCAGCCTCATTGTAGTCTTGCACACATCTGTCAGCCAGAACCTTCATGCGCTCACGCGAACCCTGAGCTTCTGCACGTTTCTTTAGAAAGGCTTCCTTGAGCTCGTGCAACATAATCTTGAAGTTCTTCACTTCTTGCATGCTGAGCTTGGCCATATGCTTCTTGAACTGAGCCTTTTCAAAGTCAATCTTCTGCTTCAGTTCAACAATGCGCTGGGCGATAGCTAGTTCTAAAGCAATGGCGCCATGGAAGGCGACACTAAGGCCAATGGGTAGTTGCAGATCTTCGAAGCTGATGTTTGGCGTGTCAAACCACTCATCAATGAAGTTGTGGATGATTGTCACATCAAAGAGAGGCAGATCATTAAAGATTTCCGCCTCTTCTTTGCTCTTGATGAGTTGCTCAAGAGCGTCATCTACAAGATCTTCATCACTTGACAGATCAATGGCATCATTGCGCAGAATGGCAGCAGCTGTTAGCTCTTGGCCGGTGTGTGGCAGAGGCATCTTGACCTTCTGGGGCTTGGAGATGCGTGACAAATCTTCAAACTGCACACTGTCTTCAGGAGGTGCAGTTGCCATTGGCTTCGCCCGTGAGATTTTGGTGCAGAGGCCGGCTTTGAAGCTTTTGGCTACTTCAGCTTCTTTGGCTTCAGCGATGCAGGCGCTTCATCTGATTCAGCGTCAGCTGCAAGCTCATTCACTGCAGTCCCTTGAACCAAGATATGGGTGATGAGGCCTTCAAGGTTGTAGAAAGGACCAATAACATTGGGTTCTGCATCTCGTGTGCCATCAGCCCTTGGAGCTGAGGGACCAGGGTTGAAGTCTAGTCCCAATGTTTTCTTGTTTTGCTTTGCTGAGTTCTGGGCAAACTGGAAGTTGTGCTTGAACAGAGTGTCGTCACGACACCATAGTAGTGACGATGGGTGTGCATCAACAGGCTGTGGCCCACGGACCATGCAGGGATAGAAGCCTTGTTCAATGACTTCATCTCTGGACCTGGGTTGAAGATTCTTGTATAGGATGTCTCCCCATGGTCTCTTGATGGCATTTTTCTCAGCATATTCCTGGGTTACAAATCGGTATTTGAACCATTGTTCTGCCCAATATCTTCGAATCCATTGGATTCGGGTCTTGCGCTGATTGTAATCCTCTTCAGGATCTGTCTTGTATAGTTCTAAGAGGTCATCTGGCAGATCTCTAGATGTTTCTCCACGATGCTTTCTGCCACCATTCCTTGCTGATTTCTCTGAAGCCATGAACCTTAATCTGAAAGGCTTCAATACGTTCAAAGGCTTCAAAGATTTTCGCTTGCTGGACAAACAGGAACTGGCTTCGGGAGAATTTATGTGATGTTGTAAGAATTCTGCAAATGAATGCATACTATGAGAATCAAAGGATTCTCCCATGGACATGTACCTGTGACAGCATTAAGGTGCGAGGGAAGGGGAAGAGGTCATATGCATTCTCAGAAGATTTTGAATATAAATAAGTTTAGAAGACATTGACCTCATCGTGCGAAGACATTCATTCATAGATAAGGAGTTGGTTCCAGATTTGTACGAATCCAGAGATCAGTACAAGTGAGGAATCTAACTACTTTGTGAAGCATAAGTGAATATACCAGGCATGTTATGAGATGCAGTATGAGAGAGATCTAACTTGTGTGAATAGAAACTGCTTGTGGTAGAAAGTGACAAAGCCATAGGATCAACGGTGCCGTAAAAAGGAAGTTTTATTTACCACACTAAGAACTGCTAGACGGAGTGGAAGATGAGGCCGAGCAGTTCGATCTTCCGTGCCCTAACTTGGCGACGGAGGACACCTACGGCGACGGCGGAGAGGACGATGTCCGCGGTCGGCGTGAATACAGCGTCGGAGAGGTTGCGGCAGCGAAGCGCTTCGTCGCCGGCATCGTCGAGGGCTAGCGGTGGCGCTAGGGTTCGTGCGAGAGTGGAAGAAGAGATAATGACCGCCGTGAAGTGTGTATTTATAGGTACAGGGGTGGCACTGCGTTATTACCAAAGTTTCAGATCGCGGGCGAAAAGAGCGCAATCGCGGCGCGATCGCGGGCTGGAAGCCTTCCCGCGAGGCAATCCCGTTTTTACGCGATCTGCCGCTAACCGCGCGATCGCGCGCGAAACGGCGCTATTTGGCTTCGCTGTCGCTGCAAAATCGCGGGATTGGGCCGAAAACTGAAACACAAGGGCCTAAAGGCCCCAAATAGACCAGAAACAGCCCAGATATCGTGATGGTATATAAGACCTCCTCCAGAAAACCTAGGTCGTGTCCCCCTCATTCCCTTCTCCCCCTCTCACCAAAAACTTGCGGCGGCTGCGCTGCTCTTCCCAGCAGCGCCGACTGCTACTTCGTGGAAGCCAGATTGGATTCCGGGGGTGGTGGAAAGGCGACCGACGACGAGGGGCGTTTGAACGACGCCGCCTCTGCGACCATGATGACATCTCAGTCTCCAGCAGCCGGGGCAAGCACATCGCCAGGAGGTACAAGTGTCCTCCGATTCCATAGCTCATTGGTAGATTCAGACTTGTTTGTTGATTCAGGATTTGATACCTACTTGGATTGTGGAGGGTGGCGTTGAACGTGTATGTGTGTTTGGTTTACTTATTCCTCTCACGGATGGATGGGGAGAGTAGAAAGCAGCATTAAATATTGCTTCTAGCATAGCAGGCTAAAGCGCTGATATTAGAAAAATAAATAGGCATGCTAAAACAGAGAAAAACTGGAATAGGCTCTTGTGGTCTGAGCAGAAGGAGCATGTAGAAAACTGAACCGAAAACAATGAACGTCATTCATATTTTTCCTGTATTGTTTTGATTATATCCAAGTCATGGAAGATGTGCTTAGTGATGCTTGCAACATACCCCAAAATTTGCGTTCACTTCAAGGCAAGGGATATCACTTTCTATTTACCAGATTGCTACATAATAAAACTGCTATTTCTCTAGGAAAAATCAGTACAACCAGAACCCGTTTTTTCATTGCCAGTAAAGCAAATCACAGCTCAAGAACTTGTGTAAAGAATAAAGATATTGTTGTCTGTTGTGCTACTTCCATAACCTGTGTAAATAGAATGAGAGGGTTGGCTGGGTCTGTTGCTTTAATTTAGTGTATGTAGAATGCTCTCAGTAACCCATTTCACATCTAATTTCTAGATATGTCTATTTGATTTTTGTAGGCTTGGCTAGGTCAAGCACTTCACCAATAATCCCAGCACCTCATGTAGCTCAAGTGCACTCAGATGACCCAGCATGGAAGCATTGCACGATTCCGTACATGACCAAGAAGGCCTCTGTGGAATGCAACTTCTGCCATGGTGTTTACATTGGTGGTATTACTCGAATGAAGTACCACCTTGCAAATGTCAAGGTTCAAAATGTCGTTTTGTGCCAACAAGTTCCAGCTGATGTGAAGCAAGAGATGAGGGAGCTGATCTCAAGGAAAGATGAAGCAAAGGAAAAGAAGGCCAGGAAATCAGCAATACGCAGAAGTGATGTCAATTTGGATGGAAATGATGCTAAGGCTGCTGATGAAGATGACATCTTGGGTGGTGGTAGTGGGGGTGGTCTGCTTGTATTATCAGGGAAACGACAGAGTAAGGGCAACACATATGGTTCTATGGATAAGTTTTGCACCAAGTCAACAGAAGAGGTTGTGGCCGCAAGGAAGGGAGAAGGCTTTTCTACAAAGTTGCAAACCAAGTTGTCCACTCAAAGAAGGGAAGAGAGGAGGGTCCGTGCTTGTGAGTATGTTTGTCAGTTCTTCTATGAAGCCAGAATCGCCCATAATGCAGTCTTGCTTCCAAGCTTTGAACTTATGCTTGAAGCGGTTGGAGCGTTCAGGACAGACATGAAAGGCCCCACTCCTTATGAAATGGGTGGCCCTTACTTACAGAAGAGCAAGAAGAAAGTCGAGGAAGGATTTGCTAGACATAAAGAAGCATGGAAGCTCACTGGATGTACCGTCATGACAGATGCATGGACAGACAAAAGAGGAAGGGGAGTGATGAATTTGGTAGTTCATAGTGCCTATGGTGTTGTTTTTGTTGATTCCGTGGACTGTTCAGATGTGAGAAAAGATGGCAAGATGATATTTGATCTTGTTGATAGATGCATAGAAGAAATTGGGGAGAAGAATGTCGTTCAAATTGTAACGGATAATGCCTCAGTCAATATAGCAGCAGCAACAATGATGAAAGTGAAGCGTCCCTCCCTATTTTGGAATGGTTGTGCATCCCACACAATTGATTTGATGTTGGAGGACATAGGGAAGCTTCCTGCAATCGAACAAACAATTGCCAAAGGAAAGGTTGTGACGGTGTTCCTTTATGCGCATACAAGAGTTTTGGCATTGATGAGAAAATTTCTTGGAAAAGACCTAGTCCGCTCTGGTATTACTAGGTTTGCAACAGCATATTTGAACTTGAAGAGCTTGCAGGACAACAAAAAAGAAAAGTTGATCAGGTCCGATGAACTCAATGAAATGGACCACCTAAAAAAGGCAAAGGGGAAGAACGCAGCTAAAATCGTTCGCTCTGAAACTTTCTGGAAAGCAGTAGATACCGCTGTCAATTTCTTTGAGCCAATGGCAAATCTTTTGAGGAGGATGGATAGTGATGTTCCAGCAATGGGCTTTATTCATGGTTGTATGTTGGATGCAAAGAAAGAGATCTCCGTGAGGTTTGACAATGACAAGTCTCGCTTTCTGGAAGTGTGGGACATCATTGACAAGAGATGGGACAGCAAGTTGAAGACTGCATTACATATGGCTGGATACTACTTGAACCCATACTATTATTATCCAAACAAGCTTGATATTGAGATCGATGGTAGTTTCAAAGAAGGGCTGATAACTTGTATTTCAAAGGTGGTTGAAGATCCTATCATGCAAGAAGAAATAATCGATGAGATTGACCACTATCAAGAGGGGATAGGGTCTTTTGGAAGGGACATTGTTGTACGGCAAAGGAAAAACAAGAAGTTTGATCCAGGTAATTGGTTGCCTGATATTGTTGTTTCTTATTTTGTTATCCTGCCCAAAGTTTCCTAACATGTCCCACTTGTTTATGTTCAAGCTAAATGATGGATGAACCATGGGACAAGTGCTCCAAAACTAAGGATCTTGGCTGCAAGGGTTCTTGGTTTGACATGTAGTTCCTCTGCTTGTGAGAGGAACTAGAGTGTATTTGATCAAGTAAGTATATTGTTCCTCCTTTCCACTTAAATGCATTGTTCAATCCATTTTGAAGACTTTGTGATGCTGTCAATTTCTCTATGAACTTAAGTGCATAACTGGTGGTCTTGATTATACTTCTTCTATTTATCTGGTGATGTTATGCTTGCTGCAGCCTTTGACATATTGATTTGTTCATTTTGTAGGTTCACACAAAGAGACGCAACAGGATGCTGCATGACAAGATGAGTGACCTTGTTTTCATCAAGTTCAACTCCAAACTGAAGGACAAGAAACTAAACAAACGCAAGGACCCCATTGAGAAGCAGGTGGTAGATGTTTTAGAAGATGATGAGAATGAATGGATCACTGGTGTAGTGCCAAACGGTGATGAAGAACAAGGTGAAGATCAAGATCAAGAAATTCTGTATGCAAGCTCGCATGCTGGACCAGGAACTTCTGCTATTAATCCACTTAAAAGGAAGAGGGGTGTCTATGGTAAGAAGAAGAAGAAGATGATCCCTGTTACTCCTCAAGAAGATCTGCTCTCTGCTTCCTCTGCTTCAGAAAGTGACGACGACGAGGACACTGACATGAGTTCTGGTTCTGACATGTGAGCTTGTCGGTTTCTCTATGAACTTCATTTTGGCGCTCATGATTCTATCCTTTCCTGTGTGCTTTTGACAAATGAATTCTGAAGACTTTGTGATGCATGTAATGGACTATGGACATGATGCTGTTTGTTACTGAACTTAAGTGTCGAACTGCTGATGTTATGCTTGAAGCTTGATGCAGTCTTGAATTTATGTTTCTATTTATCCGTTGAACTGCTGCAGATCTCTTCTGTACTTGTTATGTTCGAATTTATATTGAGAATCCTCTTTTTTCTACTGAAAATATGCTGTTTTCTGAGAAAAATATGCACATGTATTAGTATATATGTGTGATATACATGCACACGTACTGTAGCCGCGAAATGGCTTAGCGGCCGCTATAGCCGGCGATAGCGGCTGTAGCGTTGGCACAGAGCCAGCCGCTAAATGCCTTAGCCCGCGATCTGAAACTTTGGTTATTACACAGGTGCCCCTGGCGATTCGCATCTGAGGAACACCTGGCCATTATGCGGAATTTTGGGGTTTGTTCCATGTCCCACGCACGCCTGGATTGTCGGGTGGTCGTTCCTATTTCTTCGGGTTTCATGTGGAGGAATGAGCATTGAAAACGGACTTAATGGTTGTCTCTGTATCTTCTGCTGATAAGGACGCAGAGAAGACATTCGACAGTTTCAATAGAATGCATATGATTTGGAGAGATAGAATTTGAGATAGAAAGCATAGAGAGGTTAGGGTCCGATCACATTCACTTAGTTCAAAAGATTCAATAAGAAGACATAGCTATAAGTGAATGTTGTAGAGGACAGAACACTAGTATATATATCTATATAATCAACATAGTGATGGTAATCATGAAGATATGTTGATATTGAAGCCAAACCAAATGTGAAGACATAGAAAATGTAACGCCATGAGTGAAACACTTCAAACAGAACATTTGGTGGTGGCGTTACCCACCATATAGGAAGTATTAGACCCAGACACGGCGCACAATTATCGTGGTGCTCCGAAGTCAAATTCCACATTAATGTATTCACACTTAGAATGTATGTCTTCATTGATTGAAGATATACTTTACTTCGTGTGTTGCACATCTAAGTCATCAATATGCATAAGGGTTAGGATGTGTGCCTGATCACAGGACATTTGAGGATTCCAGGATATTTAGCTCACACCGTAACTTGCAAAATCTCTTCTCATCCAAGGGCTTGGTGAAGATATCTGCCAATTGCTCTTCAGTGTTGACATGTATGATATCAATATCTTCCTTCACAACATGATCTCTGAGAAAGTGATGACGAATTTCAATGTGCTTTGTCTTCGAGTGCTGAACTGGGTTGTTGGCAATCTTGATGGCGCTTTCGTTGTCGCAGTAGAGTGGCACTTGCTTCAGATGAATGCCATAGTCTTTGAGCGTTTGCTTCATCCACAGAAGCTGAGTGCAGCAAGATCCAGCAACAATGTATTCAGATTCAACAGTGGAGAGAGATACATAGTTCTGCTTCTTTGAAGACCAACATACAAGTGATCATCCCAGAAAGTGACATGTGCCTGATGTAGAATTGCGATCAACTTTGTCACCAGCATAATCAGCATCCGAGAATCCAACCAGATCAAACTCTGAGCCCTTTGGATACCATAATCCTAGAGTTTGGGTGTGAGCCAAATATCGAAGAATTCACTTCACAGCTAAGTGATGCGACTCCATTGGTGCCGCTTGAAATCAAGCACACATGCAAACACTAAGCATAATATCTGGCCTAGATGCACATAGATAAAGTAAAGAACCAATCATGGAGTGGTATAACTTTTGATCGAACTCTTTACCATTGTCGTCAGGACCCAGATGATGCTTGGCTGGCATTGGCGTCGTGAAGCCTTTGCAGTCTTGCATACCAAACTTCTTTAGGCAATCTTTGAGATACTTCTCTTGAGATATGAAGATGCCGTTGCGTTGCTGTCGTATTTGAAGACCGAGAAAGAACTTCAGCTCTCCCATCATAGACATTTAATATTGCTCTCCAAGAGGGGGAGTCCGCTTGTAATGAGTGGGACCGAAAAGATCCATGTGAAACAGTTCGAAGGGTCGAGTAGCGGTCATGATTGTCTTCGAGGGATGTTTGGCCTTCGTCATCTTTCCTGCCTCACAGGCACCGCATAAGTGATCTTTCTTGAACTTGACGCCCTCGATGCCTATGACATGCTTCTTCTTTGCCAGGGTGTGGAGGTTCCTCATGCCAGCATGCCCAAGCCTTCGATGCCAGAGCCAACATTCTGAAGCTTTTGCTAGAAGACATATGGCAAGCTGTGGTCCTGCTGAGAAATCTACCACGTACAAATCATCTTTTCGATACCCTTCAAATACTAGAGACTTGTCAGATTCCATTAGAACAAGGCAACGATATTTTCCAAATATTACGATCATGTTTAAATCGCAAAGCATTGAGACGGACATTAAGTTGAAGCCAAGGGATTCAACAAGCATGACTTTATCCATGTGTTGATCCCTTGAGATTGCAACTCTACCTAGACCCAATACCTTACTTTTACCAGTGTCAGCAAATGTGATGTGGCTCTTGTCGGATGGACGTAAGGTTGAGTCCATAAGAAGGCTTCTTTTGCCAGTCATGTGATTTGTACACCCACTATCAATAATCCATTCTGAAGACGCTGGTGTCGTACCCTACAATGCAGTTAGGGGGATAGGCTTCATGAAGAGCATTGTGAAGCAAAAACATTTGACAAACCAGTGGGTTATGAAAGCTTAGTTCCAGATTAGGACTAATAGGGAGAGTAGCAAGCGATTCAGGAACGAAGTACATGGTAAGACCATTCGGGCATTTGATCTTGCGCCCTACAAGATGTTTAAGGTCCCCAGCAATAGCGTCAGACGATTTTGGTTTTCTGCTGGAGACCTTTCCCTGCAAAAGAGAGTTAAGCTTTCTTAGCCACCCACATCTTCAAGGGTGTCTTAGAAGCAATAAGTCTAAGTGCAACATCTGAGAACTTTGGCTTTCGAGCCCTAGCAAACAGTCTTGCAGGCGGACAATAGTACTCATAAGAATAAGCAGAATAGTTCTTGGTCTTATGAACATGGCGGTTTGATGAACCGCTCTCATATTCATATGCCTGAGTATGGTTTCCCTGCAAAACATTTGCGTTAGTGCGACTCAGGTGAGTCCTCTGTCTGTATGAAGCCTTTGGATCGTATGAAGCCTTTGGTCTGAGGTTTGTCTTCTTCACGTGAGGTGTCATGATGACATTCACAAGAAGATTCTCTAGACACCTTTTCGGAACCCAGATCTTCTTCATAGGCGGTCCATTCCTGCAGTTAGTACCAATGTACCTGGCAAACACTTCACCATTCTGATTCTTAAACAGTTTATAGTTTGCATCAAGGGATTCATCAATGATAATGGGGTTAGAACAAGTGAAGCCAGATAGATTGGATGGATCTACTGAAGGTTCCTTTGCAGCAACCCACGTGGTTTTGGGGTACTGCTCAGGTTTCCAGTAAGAGCCATCAGCATTCATTTTCCTTACGAACCCAACACCCTCTTTCCTCGGGTTTCGGTTCAGAATCTGCTTTTTGAGGACATCACATAGTGTTTGATGCCCTTTAAGACTTTTGTACATCCCTGTTTCAAGCAATGTCTTCAACCTAGCATTCTCATCAGCAATAGCAGTGGTATCCTCAGCAAAGGGGTTAGTTACCACATCAACAGTTGAAGATATTGCAACAGTGGTAGAAGTAGAACATTCAGCAACAGAAGTAGCATTATCACGCTCAATGCATTTAAGACATGGTTGTTCAAATCCTTCCTGAGAGGAACTGATCTGTTTGGCGCGAAGTGACTCGTTTTCCTTTTGAAGATCTTCATGAGCCGCTCTCAATTTCTCAAGATCTTTCTTCCTTTGAAGATAATCATAGGAAAGCTTTTCATGAGTTGTTGAGAGAGTTTCATGACGACTTTCAAGTTCCACATACTTAACGTGAAGATTTTTTATGTCTTCAATTAAGGATTCAGATCGAGTCATTTCAGCACCTAACAGATCATCGCTTCTGTCTAACAGTTTTTGAATATGTTCCATAGCTTTCTGTTGTTCAGTTGCAATTTTAGCAAGTGTTTTGTAGCTGGGTTTTGAACCACAATCAGAGTCATCGTCACTAGATGTTTGATAGTGAGTAGTGTGTGTGTTTACCTTGGCACCGCGTGCCATGAAGCAGTAGGTAGAAGCGGAGTAGTCCTTGTCATTTGCATCGGTGTCGGTGATGAAGTCATTGTCTTCAGTGTTGAAGATGGAATTGGCAACGTATGCAGTAGCCAGACTTGCGATGCCTGAATCGGACTCCTCCTCAGACTCCACCTCTGCCTCCTCAGAAGCGGACTCCTCCTCTGAATCCATTTCCTTGCCAACAAACGCACGTGCCTTGCCAAATGAGCTCTTCTTGTGTGATGAAGACTTTGAGGAAGACTTGGAAGAAGACTTTGAGTATTTCTTCTTCTTCTTGTCGTCAGAGTCATATTCCTTGCTCTTCTTCTTCTTTTTGTTCTCATTGTCCCACTGTGGACACTCAGAGATGAAGTGGCCAGGTTTCTTGCACTTGTGACATGTTTTCTTCCTGTAGTCGTGAGCAAAAACTTCATCATTCCTTGAGCTTGATCAGGAAGACTTTCTGAAACCTTTCTTCTTGGTGAATTTTTGGAACTTCTTCACAAGCATAACAAGTTCCCTTCCAATGTCTTTAGGATCATCCGAACTGCTGTCAGATTCTTCTTCAGATGAGGAGACAGCTTTTGCCTTCAAGGCACGATTTCGCCCATAGTTTGGACCGTAGATATCTCTTTTCTCAGAAAGCTGAAACTCATGTGTGTTGAGCCACTCAAGTATGTCAGACGGCTCGAGTGTCTTGAAGTCAGGACGTTCTTGAATCATCAGGGCTAGGGTGTCAAATGAACTGTCAAGTGATCTCAGTAGTGTCTTGACGACTTCATGATTGGTGATCTCAGTAGCGCCGAGGGCTTGAAGCTCATTTTTGATGTCAGTGAGTCGGTCAAATGTGAGCTGGACATTCTCATTGTCATTTCGCTTGAAGCGGTTGAAGAGGTTGTGAAGGACACTGATTCTCTGATCTCTCTGGGTTGAGACGCCTTCATTGACCTTGGAGAGCCAGTCCCAGACCAGCTTAGATGTTTCCAAAGCACTCACACGGCCATACTGTCCTTTGGTCAGATGACCACAGATGATATTCTTGGTAGTAGAGTCCAGTTGAACGAACTTCTTGACATCAGCAGCAGTGACACCTTCTCCAGCCTTGGGAACGCCGTTCTTGACGACATACCATAGGTTGACGTCAATGGCTTCAAGATGTGTGCGCATCTTATTCTTCCAGTAGGGATATTCAGTTCCATCAAAGACGGGGCACGCAGCGGAGACTTTAATTATCCCTGCACTCGACATAGCTAAAACTCCAAGTGGTTAAACCGAATCACACAGAACAAGGGAGCACCTCGCTCTGATACCAATTGAAAGTGCGTTATATTGACTAGAGGGGAGGGTGAATAGGCGATTTTTATGAAAGTCTTCAAAACGTGGAAATTATGAAGACAAACGATAGAAATAAACCTATTACCCTGCAGCGGAAGGTAGACTACACTAGCCAAGCCATAGTCAAGTATTCAATAGAGTGAAAGCACAATGACTAATAGCAGCAATGTAGTAAGGATCAGGTAGGAAGATATTGTGAAGCCACACAGAACACACAGTCACTCAGTGAAGACAAAAGATAGTGCGAACATACAATGACTTCACAAGGAGTAACAGTAAGTAAAGGGAAGGGAAGATGAAACCAGTGACTCGCTGAAGACAATGATTTGTTGGACCAGTTCCAGTTGTTGTGACAACTGTACGTCTGGTTAGGGCGGCTAGGTATTTAAACCTTAGGACACACAGTCCCGGACACCCAGTCCTGAACACGCAGCTCAGGACACCCAGTCCTCACCGTATTCCCCTTGAGCTAAGGTCACACAGACCTTGCCCAATCACTCTGGTAAGTCTTCAAGGTAGACTCTCAAACCTTCACAGACTTCGTTCACCGGCAATCCACAATGTCTCTTGGATGCTCAGAACGCGACGCCTAACTGGCTGGAGGATGCACAGTCCTCAAGTGTAATAAGTCTTCAGATCACACAGACAAGAAGACTTAAGTGATGCCTAAATCTCTTTGGCTCTGGGTGGTTAGGGCTTTATCCTCGCAAGGAATTCTCTCTCAAAGGCTTCGAGGTGGGTTGCTCTCAAACGACAAAAGCCGTACTTTGAATCTGAGCAGCCAGCCGTTTATGGTTGTAGGGGGTGGGCTATTTATAGCCACTTGGCAACCCGACCTGATTTGTCCGAAATGACCCTGGGTCACTAAGGAACTGACACGTGTTCCAACGGTCAGATTTCAAACTCACATGGCAACTTTACTTGGGCTTCAAGCAAAGCTGACTTGCCCGACTCTGGACAAGATTCGCTCTCAAAGTCTTCACTCAAAGACATAGGTTTTGTTTAAGCATCACTTCAGTCATTCTGACTGGTTCTCTTGGACCCCACTTAATAGTACGGTGGTTCCTATGACTCAACACAGAAGAAAGAGAACTACGAAAGATCTAAGTCTTAGAGCTCCATAGGCTTCATGTGGTGTCTTCTCTTGTCATAGTCTTCAATGTGAATATCTTCATATACCACCTCTGACTTCAATGTCTTCATACATTTTTAGGGGTCATCTCTGGTAGGAAAACCGAATCAATGAGGGACTTCTACCTGTGTTATCCTGCAATTCTCACAAACACATTAGTCCCTCAACTAGGTTTGTCGTCAATACTCCAAAATCAACTAGGGGTGGCACTAGATGCACTTACAAGCAGGGTCGTCGGTGGTGTTCGGCGGTGCAAAAGAACTTGGAGTAGGGTCGAAGCATGCTGAAGGAGGTGGCGGTGAAGTAGCATCGTCTTCGTCCTCGATCACTATGGCATTCACAGTTGCAGCAGAGGAAGAGAACTCAGAGTCTTCAAGAGATGGATTTCGTCGTAGCACTGCCCTTCGAGGAGGTGTGGAGTCAAACTTGAAGCGTTCAAAGAAGCCATCTTCTTGAAGATCATCTTCAGAGCACATAAGTGTCAGCCCTTTCCATCTGCGTCGAGAGGTTTCATGGGCAACAAAGGCATTCTTGGTGGAAAGATTGCGAGTGCGCTTGACATCGACCAAGAGGCTTTGCATTTGGCGCTTCAGCCAGTCATGATGCCTATCCTGTTTCTGATGAAGAGCCACCAGAAGCTCTCGGTCATTAAGGACACGAGTGCACTTCTTGGGTCGTTGGGCAATTGTTCTATCGGTGGCTTCAGTAAGGGCAGGATGTGGTGCACGTGTAGTTCCAGCCAACGGATAAACACGAGTGACTGCTTCAACTCCTTCAATGTTCTGAGAAAAATTTTGATGCTCCGCATTCTGAAGACTAAGAGGCTCCTTGGCAGGCTCAGGATAAATGGCTTCAACGGACATATCCACATCAGGCAGAAAGATCCGATGATTGCGAGCAGATGGCTGATATGAGATAGCGGAGTGGAGTTTAATCAGCCACATTATCCATGGATCGTAGAACTTCAAGCCAAAAAGATCAGAGCCTGATGCAGCAAGTTGGCGGATGAAGAAGTCCTGTGCATTGAAGCATTTGCCATGAAGAATATAGAAGACCAAAGTCTTCATTGCACCTTCCAGCTTGACATGTGGAGAATGTCCTTTGATAGGCCAGAGAGTTCGTCTTATGATGTGATAAATAGTCCTTGGCAGATACTCAAGGTCTTCAACAAGGAACACCTTAGGATATGCAGCATCTTGTGGCAATGGCTTCATCATACTGAGCCTCTGACTCATGTTTGGTTCAGGCTTCTGAAAGATGCTCTCCATAGCTTCACTGTGAAGCTGACAGCCAGGTTCGTAGAGATCGCCAGGAGTGGGCAGACCAGTGAGCTCAATGATATCAATGGCTTTGGCTTCGTGATGAACATTTCCTGTCATCCACTCCAGGACCCAAGTCTTCGAATCCCTGTTGTACCCACGGATGTGAAGTGTGGCATAGAATTGGAGCAGCAACTCTTCATTCTAGTGCTCTTGGTCGGTGACAAACGGCAACAAGCCAACCTCTTTGAAGCAATCCAGAGCTTCTTCCAGACAGGGCAGACCATCTATTGCTTCAATGTCAAGACGCTTATGTGGGAAGATGCGACCCTGATTGTACAGAATGCAGGAGTAATAGCTTCACTGCGGATAGCTCCAGAACCGATCAGAAGATATTCTTTCCCTTGAGTAGGGGTTCCTGGAGCTATTGAAGAAAGTGTTGTCTGCTTTGAAGCCGTTGACATTGAAGGATCCAGGTGCTGATGCAGGACCTGGAAACCTGGGCAATCTTGGGATTGGCTTCTGTACCTGAGGCCTGTGCTCAACATGATAGTCAAACTAAGGACCAGCAGCAGGCGCAGGAACAGAAGCAGTAGTATCATTGGCTTCGCTGACTTCTGGTGCATGGGTTGGTGTAGGCTCCACATTGGCTTCAGCCATGACAGCGTCAGTGGCTTCATTGGTGTTGGTGGTGTCAGCCTCAAGATTCTCAACCTCCACTTGATGAGCTAGATGGTCGGTCATAGTCACGTTCTCCTCGAGAACAGCTTCTTGGTGAGACGGGGGTGTAGGAACTCTTGGGCTTTCATCTTCCTCTTGTGCTTGTAGGTGATCAGCCCATGATGCATCCTGAGCAATTGGCGTCAGAGGACGACCAATGCTGATGAGTTCGCTGTGCGTTAGCACATGCGATGATACATGTTGGTGCTCGATCTGAGGAAGAACTACTGAAGGAAATATGCCCTAGAGGCAATAATAAAGTTATTATTTATTTCCTTATTTCATGATAAATGTTTATTATTCATGCTAGAATTGTATTAACCGGAAACATAATACATGTGTGAATACATAGAGAAACAGAGTGTCACTAGTATGCCTCTACTTGACTAGCTCGTTAATCAAAGATGGTTATGTTTCCTAACCATGGACAAAGAGTTGTTATTTGATTAACGGGATCACATCATTAGGTGAATGATCTGATTGACATGACCCATTCCATTAGCTTAGCACCCGATCGTTTAGTATGTTGCTATTGCTTTCTTCATGACTTATACATGTTCCTATGACTATGAGATTATGCAAACCCCGTTTTCCGGAGGAACACTTTGTGTGCTACCAAACGTCACAACGTAACTGGGTGATTATAAAGGTGCTCTACAGGTGTCTCCAAAGGTACATGTTGGGTTGGCGTATTTCGAGATTAGGATTTGTCACTCCGATTGTCGGAGAGGTATCTCTGGGCCCTCTCGGTAATGCACATCACTTAAACCTTGCAAGCGTTGCAACTAATGAGTTAGTTGCGAGATGATGTATTACAAAACGAGTAAAGAGACTTGCCGGTAACGAGATTGAACTAGGTATTGGATACCGACGATCGAATCTCGGGCAAGTAACATACCGATGACAAAGGGAACAACGTATGTTGTTATGCGGTCTGACCGATAAAAGATCTTCGTAGAATATGTAGGAACCAATATGGGCATCCAGGTCCCGCTATTGGTTATTCACCGGAGACATGTCTCGGTCATGTCTACATTGTTCTCGAACCCGTAGGGTCCGCACGCTTAAGGTTATGATGACAGTTATAATATGAGTTTATGCATTTTGATGTACCTAAGGTTGTTCGGAGTCCCGAATGTGATCACGGACATGACTAGGAGTCTCGAAATGGTCGAGACATAAAGATTGATATATTGGAAGCCTATGTTTGGATATCAGAAGTGTTTCGGGTGAAATCGGGATTTTACCGGATTACCGGGAGGTTACCGGAACCCCCCGGGAGGTATATGGGCCTTAGTGGGCCTTAGTGGAAGAGAGGAGAGGTGGCCAGAGATGGGTCGCGCTCCCTGATGGGGTCATGTACCTAGGGTAGGGTCATGGACCTGATCTAAGTACCTTACCCAAGGACACCCTTAGCAGAGGTCGCCTTCCAGTCGACCAACGAGGGACTCACTCGACTGACTTGAAGGACTCGACCACGAAGACTCACTCGACCACCAGAAGGTCAAGAAACACTCTACACTACAACGGCCTGTAATTAAGTAGACTTTATGGTAGTAAAGACACTTTATGTGGGGCGTTATCAGTAACGCCCCGGACTTAACTCACCTTAAACCCTCTCCTACGTGGGCTGACTGGGGTCCCAGCGCACTCTATATAAGCCGCCCCCCTCCACAGGTAGAGGGGTTCGGCACCTTGTAACTCATATACCCATAATCCACTCGACCGCCTCCGGGCTCCGAGACGTAGGGCTATTACTTCTTCTGAGAAGGGCCTGAACTCGTACATCCCTTGTGTTTACAACCTCTCCATAGCTAGGACCTTGCCTCTCCATACCTATCCCCCACTCTACTGTCAGGCTTAGAACCACGACAGTTGGCGCCCACCGTGGGGCAGGTGTTTTAGCGATTTTGTGGAGAAGTTGCGATTCTTCCGAGTACTTTCATCATGGTGTCTGCTGGAGTTTTGGTCGAAGGTCGAGAGATCTGTCCCGGCACTCTCACCTTCATCGCCGACGACTCCGCCTGGCTCCAGGAGGCTCCACTCGACGTTGATGCGCTCCCCGTCCGCGGTGCGACGCATTTTCGCGCATGTGTCCGCGGCGTTCTGCTGCGGCAACCGTCGACCTCGTATCGGACGACTCCTCCATCGTCCACCCTCCCGGTCTCCCGCCAGCGCAAGCGCTCGGGCCGGTCGAGGCTTCAGCGATGGGTGAGGCACGCGGTGGCTCGCCAATCGGCCACCACCCAAGTTGCGGCAATCGAGCCCGACGAATCTCTCTACGGCTTGTTCGATCTGTCGACTGGCTCCGTAGAGACTGCATCCGAGTGCAGTAGCAGTGATCCAGCGGCAGAAATCTTGATGGTCAACGGGCCCCGCAGTCCCCCTGGCTTCGCCTGTGATGGTGGAGCAGGTGACGGAGGCGACCCCGCACGAGGCCACGAAGAGTACCAGCCTGAGCCACTCGACTCTCTGCAAAGAGAGGAACTTCGCCGCAGGAACGTGGATGCTCTGCGTACTCCCATCGCAGGAGAAACCCCCGAGGCTCGTGCCTTGGAGGAGGCACGTCTGGCCAATTTGGCCGAACGCACTCGACTGGAGAATCTTCAGCGAGCACTCGACGAGCGCGCGCGGCAACGAGTTCCTGACACCAGTCGACGTCAACTCTTCCCGCCGACTCAGGTATATCAAACCCCAATCCAGAATTTAGCAGCTGCGACCCGTATAGCAGAGTCCATCCAGCCTTCGCAGTCGGAAGCTGGTAGAGGTTTGCTGCAGATCAGCGATCTGCTCCGGGCAGCAGGAGATCAGAATTCAGCCGTGTCTCAGTCGCGCAACAGAATTCACAGTCGATTCGTCACTGCGAATACGGTTCAGTCGGCTCACAGCCCCAGATCGCCTCCGCGGCGTGAAGGGCGCGAGAATCGGCGAGATCAATATGGCGACCGACTCGACCGAGATGATAGGCGTCGAGTGCCCAATTCCCCTCCGAGGGGTGGGTCTTACGCTCCTCGGCAGCAAGATGACAGGCGTCAGTACAGTACAGGGCGAAGGGTTCCAGTCGACCCCAGAGAACCAGGCTTCGACGCGCGATCCATTATCGTGCAAGGTTTGGTCGACCGGAACAGAGCCCATCGAGGCGGACTCGACAGAGATGCACCCACAAGCAGTCGAGTGCATGTTTCTGGTCCTGAATGTTTCAGCAGAGCTATCAGAGCCGCAGTTATCCCTCCCAATTTCAGGTTGGCAACAGGAGTCAGCAAGTTCACTGGTGAGTCTAAGGCTGAAACTTGGCTTGAGGACTACCGAGTGGCAGTTCAGATTGGTGGTGGGAACGACGAGGTGGCCATGAAGCATTTACCCCTCATGCTGGAAGGTTCTGCCAGGGCATGGTTAACTCAATTACCGCCTAGCAGCATTTACACTTGGGAAGATTTGTCCCGAGTGTTCATCAGAATGTTTGAAGGAACTTGCAAGCGACCAGCTGGACTGACAGAGTTGCAAGTCTGCGTGCAGAAGACCAATGAGACTCTCAGAGAGTATATTCAGAGATGGATCACTTTGCACCACACTGTGGAGAATGTGTCTGATCATCAGGCAGTCTGCGCCTTCAAAGATGGCGTCAAGAACAGAGAACTGAGTTTGAAGTTTGGTCGAACCGGTGACATGACCTTGAGTCGGATGATGGAGATTGCTACCAAGTACGCCAACAGCAAAGAAGAAGACCGACTCCGAAGCGGCAAGCACAAGCCGAGTCAGTCGGAAAAAGGAAACACCAGTCGGAAACAGAAGCGGAAGGCTGAACCGGCAGCTCCAGGAGAGGCTCTGGCCGTGACTCAGGGAAAGTTTAAGGGGAAACCAAAAGGATCCTGGAACCCCAAGAAGGTAAAGGATAAAGAAGGGAACGACGTAATGGATATGCCATGTCACATCCACACGAAGAAAGACGAAGAGGGGAATATCATCTACCCGAAGCACACCACTCGCCAATGTCGACTCCTGATCCAGCAGTTTCAGGGAAAACAGTCTAAGGACAAGGAGAAGGAGTCGGACAAGGCTGAAGACAAGGAGGACAGTGAGGAAGGATATCCGCATATCAACTCCACTCTGATGATCTTTGCAGATGTGGAAAGCAGGAGTCGACTGAAAGTCATTAACCGAGAGGTGAACATGGTTGCCCCAGCAAAAGCAAATTATCTGAAATGGTCTCAAATACCCATCACATTCGACCAATCTGATCACCCGACTCATATTGCCACCCCTGGGAGGCAAGCCTTGGTGGTCGATCCAGTTGTTGAAGGCACTCGACTGACAAAAGTGCTGATGGACGGTGGAAGCGGGCTGAATTTGTTGTATGCAGACACACTGAAAGGAATGGGCATTCCGATGTCCCGACTGAGCACTAGTAACATGAGCTTTCATGGAGTTATACCAGGGAAGAAAGCCGAGTCACTCGGCGAAATAGCTTTGGACGTGGTGTTTGGTGATTCGAAACATTTTCGCAAAGAAAAGTTGACGTTTGAGATCGTGGATTTTCAGAGTGCATATCATGCCATTTTGGGGAGACCAGCTTACGCATGGTTCATGGCTCGACCATGTTACGTGTACCTCAAATTGAAGATGCCCGGCCCCAAAAGAGTGATCACTGTCACCGGTGATCGGAAAAAGGCAGAAGAGTGCTTTCAGAAGGGCTCAAAGATTGCCGATTCCCAGGTGACAGCGGTCGAGTTCGAGGAATACAAGCAAAACACAGATCCGAGTGACTTGCTGCGATCAAAGAAACCCGCCACAGAGTCTGCATTCCAGTCGTCCGGTGAGACGAAGCCTGTTCACATTCACCCGACCGACCCCGATGCAGCTCCGACCCGCATCTCCACAACACTCGACCCAAAATAGGAAGAAGCGCTCATCCAGTTCCTCCGTGAGAACTGGGACATTTTTGCATGGAAGCCCGCTGACATGCCAGGTGTTCCCAGGGGACTGGCTGAGCATCGCCTAAGAGTCGACTCGTCTGCAAAACCAGTCAAAGAGCATCTTCGGCGGTCCTCCGTCCAGAAGAGAAAAGCCATTGGTGAGGAAGTGGCTCGACTGTTGGCGGCAGGATTTATCCGAGAGATATACCACTCCGAGTGGCTCGCTAATGTCGTCATGGTTCCTAAGAAGGACAAGTCGCTCCGAATGTGCATTGATTTCAAGCACATCAACCGGGCCTGCCCGAAAGATCATTTTCCTCTCCCTCGCATAGATCAAATTGTTGACTCGACTGCGGGATGCGAGAGGCTGTCTTTTTTAGATGCCTACTCCGGGTACCATCAGATCCGTCTGTACGGACCCGACGAGGTAAAAACAGCTTTCATCACTCCATTCGGGTGCTTCTGCTATATCACCATGCCATTCGGCCTCAAGAATGCCGGAGCCACATTTATGCGAATGATTCAGAAGTGTCTACTCACTCAAATCAGTCGGAATGTGGAAGCATATATGGATGATATCGTTGTCAAGTCATGAAAAGGTTCCGACCTGCTCGCTGATCTCGCCGAAACATTTGCCAACCTCAGAAGATATGATATCAAGCTCAATCCATCAAAGTGCACATTTGGAGTTCCTGGTGGCAAGTTACTCGGTTTTCTCGTTTCCGAACGGGGAATCGACGCTAACCCAGAGAAGATTGGCACTATTCTCTGAATGAAACGCCCTGTGCGAGTGCACGATGTCCAGAAGCTTACTGGATGCTTGGCCGCATTAAGTCGATTCATCTCACGACTCGGTGAAAAGGCATTGCCTCTTTACCGACTGATGAAGAAGACAGACAAGTTCGAGTGGACTCCAGAAGCTGATGCAGCGTTTGCCGAGCTAAAAGCTCTGCTCTCCACCCAGCCGGTGCTTGCTGCTCCAATCAGCAAAGAGCCTCTGTTGCTCTATATCGCAGCCACAGGACAAGTCGTCAGTACTGTGCTTACGGTCGAGCGGGAAGAAGAAGGAAAAGCTCTCAAAGTTCAGCGCCCAGTGTATTATTTGTCTGAAGTCTTGACTCCATCCAAGCAGAGATATCCTCATTATCAGAAGCTTGTGTATGGAATATACATGACCACAAATAAGGTTGCTCATTATTTTTCTGATCATTCCATCACAGTCGTCAGCGACGCTCCACTATCAGAGATTTTGCACAACAGAGATGCAACTGGTCGAGTGGCCAAATGGGCGATTGAACTTCTTCCCCTTGATATCAAGTTTGAGGCAAAGAAAGCCATTAAGTCCCAGGCAATAGCAGATTTCCTCGCCGAGTGGATTGAACAACAGCAGCCGACTGAAGTTCACTCGGAGCATTGGACCATGTTCTTTGATGACTCTAAGATGTTGAATGGTTCCGGTGCTGGGGTTGTCCTGGTTTCCCCCAGAGGAGATAAGCTCAGATATGTGCTCCATATTCACTTTGATTCCTCCAACAATGAGGCAGAATATGAGGCCCTCTTATATGGGTTGCGCATGGCCATTTCACTCGGCGTCCGTCGCCTGATGGTCTATGACGACTCGGATTTAGTGGTCAACCAGGTGATGAAAGAGTGGGACGTGAGAAGCCCAGCCATGACTGGATACTGCAGTGCAGTGAGGAAGCTGGAAAAGAAGTTCGAGGGGTTGGAGCTCCATCATATACCCCGACTGAAAAATCAAGCAGCTGATGATCTAGCAAAGATAGGTTCCAAGAGAGAAGCCATTCCGAGTGGTGTGTTCTTGGAGCATATACACACTCCGTCAGTCAAAGAAGATCCTTTCACCGAAGAAACTCCACAGCCCAAGAGTGCCACAGATCCGACTGAGGTTGAAGTCCCAGCGGTGGTCGACTTGATCATGGAGGTCTTGGTGGTCATTCCCGACTGGACAGTTCCATACGTCGCGTATATCCTGAGAAAAGAGCTTCCGGAGGATGAGGAAGAGGCTCGACAGATCGTCCGTCGATCTAAGGCCTTTACCGTAATCAAAGGACAATTGTACAGAGAAAGCGCGACTGGAGTTGGTCAGAAGTGCATAACACCAGAAGAAGGTCGACTCATCCTCAATGATATCCACTCGGGAACCTGTGGTCATCATGCGTCCTCTCGGACCATCGTGGCCAAAGCATACCAAGCCGGATTTTACTGGCCAAAGGCGAATGAGATGGCAAAAGAGATAGTGGATAAGTGCGAGGGATGTCAGTTCTACTCGAATATGTCGCACAAGCCTGCGTCGGCTCTGAAGACAATCCCACTCGTCTGGCCTTTCGCAGTATGGGGACTGGACATGGTCGGTCCTTTGAGAACAGGACGAAGTGGCTTCACGCATGTACTGGTGGCAGTCGACAAGTTCACCAAGTGGATCGAGGCTAAACCAATCAAGAACCTTGACACCGGTACTGCTGTTAGCTTCATCGGGGAACTAATATTCAGATATGGAGTCCCGCACAGCATCATTACGGATAATGGGTCGAACTTTGACTCAGAGGAATTCAGAGATTTCTGCAACTCCCAAGGCACACGGGTCGACTACGCTTCAGTCGCCCATCCGCAGTCGAATGGACAAGCAGAGCGAGCTAATGGACTGATTCTTAAGGGATTGAAGCCCCGACTGATGCGTGATCTCAAACACGCGGTTGGAGCTTGGGTCGACGAACTTCCCTCAGTGCTTTGGGGGCTGCGGACCACACCTAATCGGTCGACCGGAAGAACTCCATTCTTCTTGGTCTACGGAGCTGAAGCAGTCTTGCCGAGTGATCTTCTCCACAATGCTCCTCGAGTTGAAATCTACAATGAAGCAGAGGCCGAACAAGCACGGCAGGACGCAGTCGACATTTTAGAGGAAGAAAGGGAGATGGCTCTGATCCGGTCGACCATCTACCAACAAGATTTGCGTCGTTTCCACGCCAGAAATGTGAGAGGTCGAGCCTTCCAGGAAGGAGATTTAGTTCTCCGAGTGGATCAGCACAAACCACACAAGCTTGCTCCTTCTTGGGAAGGTCCCTTCATCGTCACCAAGGTTCTCCACAACGGGGCGTACCGTCTTTACAACGTCGAGCATAATATCGACGAGCCCCGAGCTTGGAACGCGGAACTACTCCGCCCATTTTATACTTAAGTTTTATCACTCGGATGAGTTGCAATAAAGTACTTCTGTAGTTCATGGACCTCAAAATAATAGTGTCATAGTTCCTCCATAATTTCTGTCACTTTTTATTTTTGTCCAATAAAATTCCCCCTCAGTGGGTGACTTAGCCGCGAATCCGTTTCGCCTAAGTTTGTAAAAATCCTACCGAGTGGTGAGCCAGACTCCCACTCGGAGGCTTAGCTGCGAATCCGTTTCGCCTAAGTTATCAAAATCCTACCGAGTGGTAAGCCAGACTTCCACTCGGAGGCTTAGCTGCAGTCCAAGGACTCGCCTAAGTTTGTCAAAATCCTACCGAGTGGAGAGCAAACCTCCCACTCGGAGGCTTAGCTGCGAATCCATTTCGCCTAAGTTATCAAAATCCTACCGAGTGGTAAGCCAGACTTCCACTCGGAGGCTTAGCTGCAGTCCAAGGACTCGCCTAAGTTTGTCAAAACCCTACCGAGTGAAGAGCAAACCTCTCACTCAGAGGCTTAGCTGCAGTCCAAGCACTCACCTAAGTTATAAAAATCCTACCGAGTGAAGAGCAACCCTCTCACTCGGAGGCTTAGCTGCAGTCCAAGCACTCGCCTAAGTTACAAAAATCCTACCGAGTGGAGAGCAACCCTCTCACTCGGAGGCTTAGCTGCAGTCCAAGCACTCGCCTAAGTTATAAAAATCCTACCGAGTGAAGAGCAAACCTCTCACTCGGAGGCTTAGCTGCAGCCCAGTGCTAGCCTAAGTTATCAAAATCCTACCGAGTGAAGAGTAAACCTCTCACTCGGGGGCTTAGCTGCAGCCCAGTGCTCGCCTAAGTTATAGAAATCCTACCGAGTGGTAAGCCGGGCTTCCACTCGGAGGCTTAGCCGCAGCCCAGTGCTCTCCTAAGTGGACTAAAGAATAAGTCGATTGCAGTAAAGGCGCCTTGCTTTAAACCTGCAAAAGACATTTCGAGCCAAAGGCAATCGTATTGAAGCACCAAATTCAAGTTTGAATCGATATCTAAAGGAACCGAAAGTGCTCAGGCGTTAAGCCTGTTAAGGTTTATCGGTTACAATTCCATTCGGCATACCGAGGCAAATTTAAAGCGTCGAGCCAGAAGAAGTTTTTTACCCCTCCTGTGGAGGGCTGGAAGGTGCAACGAATTCATCAAGGTCAATTCTGTCGGCGATCCGAGTGGCAGCCGCAAGGAAAGTTTCCATAAAGGACCTGAAGTCGTGTTTCTTGGTGTTGGCCACCCGAAGGGCCGCCAGCTTCTCTTCTCGCGCATCTTTACAGTGGACTCGGGCCAGACACAGAGCAACATCTGCACCACACCGAGCCGAGGACTTCTTCCATTCCTGCACTCGACCAGGGATCGTGTTCAAGCGGGCCATCAGCGACTCAAGGTCATTCTGAAGTGTCTCCTCAGGCCAGAGCGTCGAGTCGATGCGAGATGTGGCGGCCTTCAGCCTTGCGAGATAGTCCACGACAGCTGCAACACGAGACTCCAGTCGGAAAACATCCATGGCAACTTTGTCATTCACCGGAGAATTGACGGGGTCGAGGTTTGGCTACAGCCGGCTAGTTTCTTCTTCAAAGTTTTGACAAAATTCTGCAAGAATGATCACTAAGTCAAGGGGATGGTCGAATGGAAAAACCACAATTGGAAATGTTTGCCGAGCATAGAGGTTTACCTTCAAGCATAAGAAACAGCTTCTTGGCAAGACCACTCAGGAAGGCCTCCAGATCATTTTTCTTCCCAGTCAACTTACTGACTTGGTCGGTCAGGGCAGCTTTATCAGTTTTTAGTCGACTGACCTCCTTGTTGGCGATCCCAAGAGCAGCTTTCAGATTGGTATTGTCTTGTTCAAGCTTGGTGACTGAAGCTAACTTCTCGTCAGCAAGCTTGATCTTCTCAGCTAGTTCGAGGTCTTTCTTCTGTTGGGCCTCCCTTACCTTACCTGCAAGTTACAGCAAGATCAGATTTTGAAACAAGCAAGGGGAAAAGCAGTCGTCAGGGTCTCACCAAACATACCTTCGGTCTCCTCCTTTGCCTTCGTCAGCTTCTCCTGAACCAGCTTCAAGCTCAGCTCGAGTTGAGTGTGCTTGTTTTCCAGCTCAGAGTAGCGAGCCACAAGATCACAAGAGTTCTGCGAAGAACCAATCGACTAAATGTCAAATATAATTCACTTCCGAGTGAAAAAGGAAAAGACACACGTTTCTAAGACTACAGCCGAATACAAGCATTCGACCGTAGTCTCGGGGACTACACCCAGTGGGTGCACTCAGCGTGCCCCCACTAATCCTGTTGAAGATAAAGTCGACCAGTCGACCTCAAAAAAAAGAGAGAGATGTATTCTTTAAGACTGTAATCAACTGCAAGCAGTCGACCATAGTCTCGGGGACTACACCCAGTGGGTGCACTCAGCGTGCCCCCACCGGTTTGTGAAATCCAGTCGACATAGTCGACTGACAGAAAGATTGACATCATAAAGCCTAAGGCCGACTGCCAGCAGTCGACCTTAGCCTTGGGGACTACACCCAGCGGGTGCACTCAGCGTGCCCCCGCTAACACGGAGTTTAATAGACACACCCAGTGGGTGACTACTATAAATTTCGAAAAGTAAAAGTTTTTGGTAGCACATCCAACAGAACAAACGGTGGTCGACTGACCTGAACATTGCTTTGGAGGGCAGAACTGGTGTCATAAGCTGCCTGGCTCACATCCCGGATGGTCTTCAACTGCTCCATCATGATTCCCGCCTGGCGTATTGCCTCCTTCGCCGCGCCAGCTTGGTCCTCTGGGGCGTGGTGCGTCGTGAAGAGGGAGGGCTGCTGAGCACTCGTTAATGGATCTGCGAAGGACACCGTGTGTCGAGTGGTGTTCTCTTCCTCCGCAATCAGAATCTCAGGCGCCGTCACATCCTGGGGCACCTTGCTGGCAGACGCTTTCCTACTCCTTCTGCACTTCAGCGGTTCCTCATCCTCATCATCATCAGGGAGATTGATAACAGCGTTGGGTGGAGCTTCGGAGAAGAATCAGGATCAGAGATCGCGAGTCAGTCGACTAAAAACGGCGTTAAGAATATAGTACCTGGTTTTGAAGTTGCTGCGTCCTCCATCTCATGGTCATCAGCCCGGGCTGAGGTCTCAGAAGTAGCAGCACTGCAACTCCAAAGAATCAGTCGACTAACTTCAGCGTCAACCAGAGACAAAGTTCACACAAAATAAGAAGACTTAAGCAGCTCGGTTACCCTGATATGGTGGGGATGGACACCTTCATCTTCGGCAGGAGCTTGATCGGCTTCGACGAGGCCGCCCTGGGTTGCTTCGGCGCCTTTTCAGTCGGCACTGGAGAGGTGGTCCGAGGGCGTTTGGTCGACTGAGCGGCGGTCGCAACCCCCTTACCACGTTCAGTCGAAGGGTCGTGGACAAGCTTCGACCGCCTTTCCGAGCGCGGTGGTACGACCTCCTCCTCCTCTTCTTCCTCGTCTTCAACGTCATCTTCATCACCGTCATCATCGTCATCGTCATCATCATCCTCTGCAACGTCCGAGTCCCATTCCTCCTCTTCCTGGCTCTCGCCCCCACTCGCCTCACCCTCCTCAGTCGGAGCTTGTGCCCCATTGGGCATCGAGTACAGCTCGGTGAGGGCCTAGCAGATATCAAGACAAGGATCAATCGACCAGTTGGCAGGATAAACAGAAATGAATGTGACAAGAACACAGTGGAGAGCAGAGCAGGCGTACCTTATTTGGATCGCTGTTGTGGTCGAGTGGAGGAATCCTTCTGGCTCCGCGTGGGTTATCCTTGTTTCCGGTAACGGCTACCATCCATCTTTCCAGAGTGACATCGTCGACTGCTTCTGGATGGACTCGAGTCTCGTCTTCAGTCCCACAGTACAACCACATGCAGTGACTCCGGAACTGAAGGGGCTGGATGCGACGCCTAAGGAAGACCTCCAGAAGATCCATGCCCGTCACTCCCTCCCGAACCAACTGCACCACGCGCTCCATCAACATCTTCACGTCAGCTTTCTCCTCCGGAATCAACTTCAGAGAGGAGGGCTTGTTCACTCGGTCCATGGTAAACTGAGGGAGTCCACTCGACTGCCCTGGCGTTGACTGGTCCTGGCAGTAGAACCAGGTCGACTGCCAGCCTCTGACTGACTCGGGAAAGGTCATGGGCGGGAAGGTGCTCTTGTTCCTCACCTGGATCCCCAGACCCCCACACATTTGGACGACTCGGGTTCTTTCATCGCCTGGGCTCGCCTTCTTCACGGTCTGAGAGCGACACGTGAATATATGCTTGAACAAACCCCAGTGCGGTCGACGGCCCAGGAAACCCTCACACATGGACACGAATGCGGCAAGATAGGCGATAGAATTTGGGGTAAAGTGGTGGAGCTGCGCTCCAAAGAAGTTCAAGAAGCCACGGAAGAAAATACTCGGCGGCAAAGAAAATCCACGATCAACATGGGTGGCCAAGAGCACACACTCACCCTCTTCTGGCTGGGGCTGCCATTCCTTCCCCGGAAGCCTCGCAGCTCCATGAGGGATCAAGCCCTCGTTGGCCATGTCGAGGAGATCTTTTTCTGTGATGGTCGACTGGATCCAGTCTCCTTGGACCCAGCCCTTCGGCAGGCGGGATCTGGATGAAGACCCGCCGCGGCTGGTAGATCTCCCCTTCGCCTTCTCCGACGCCGACGCCTTCTTCGCACGTTCCAGCGCCGCCGTCTTCTCCTTGGCCATGGTTGCCGGCGAGATGCGCGAGGGGAAGTTGTGCGGGGGCAAGAGCGAGCGCGCTGGACGGAGACGAAGGGAGCAGAGAGAGAGAGAATGCTGGGGCACAATACAAAAATCCTCGCCGGGCGCATTTATAAGGTCCCTTCTGAGTGGATGACAGGTGGGCCCGGTCGATCTAATCATATCCAGGAACAGTTATGCAGACGGGATACGTGGCGAAGAAAGCGGCGCGGAGATCGAGGCGTCTATGTCCCGTCCCATCCGAACGCCGCGGTCCGCTCCGCTTCGCGCGCGTCCCCAAATGTCGCATCCCACGGAATCCGCGAACGGCAGATCAGTCTGTCAGACGCGGGGTTCCCCGCGATCCGTCGCTCGGGGATCGTCGAAGCCCGAAAGATCACTCGACGAAAGAAGAGAATGGATCGAGTCGACTGAAGACAAGTTGCTCACCATCGACGAAGAGATTCTTTGGTCCAGAACAACGCACGACCAGAGTGCAAAGGTTAATCGGAAACGACATCAACTCCTTCCTCACTCGAAGCCTCAATCCATTCGGGGGCTAATGATGGGGTCATGTACCTAGTGTAGGGTCATGGACCTGATCTAAGTACCTTACCCAAGGACACCCTTAGCAGAGGTCGCCTTCCAGTCGACCAACGAGGGACTCACTCGACTGACTTGAAGGACTCGACCACGAAGACTCACTCGACCACCAGAAGGTCAAGAAACACTCTACACTGCAACGGCCTGTAATTAAGTAGACTTTATGGTAGTAAAGACACTTTATGTGGGGCGTTATCAGTAACGCCCCGGACTTAACTCACCTTAAACCCTCTCCTACGTGGGCTGACTGGGGTCCCGGCGCACTCTATATAAGCCGCCCCCCTCCACAGGTAGAGGGGTTCGGCACCTTGTAACTCATATACCCATAATCCACTCGACCGCCTCTGGGCTCCGAGACGTAGGGCTATTACTTCTTCCGAGAAGGGCCTGAACTCGTACATCCCTTGTGTTTACAACCTCTCCATAGCTAGGACCTTGCCTCTCCATACCTACCCCCCACTCTACTGTCAGGCTTAGAACCACGACACTCCCCTCCCCCCTTGGTCCGAATAGGACAAGGAGAAGGGGCCGGCCCCCCTTCCTCCTCTCTCTCCTCTTTTC
>NC_041380.1:507990136-508055698 GCF_002162155.2 Triticum dicoccoides
CGAATCCTATTCCAACTAGGAAAGGGGGGAGTCCTACTCCCGGAGGGAGTAGGACTCCTCCTGGCGCGCCACCCCTTGGCCGGCCAGCTCCCCCCCCTTTGAGCCTTTATATACGGAGGCATGGGGCACCCCTAGACACACAAGTTGATCTTCGTGATCGTTCCTTAGCCGTGTGCGGTGCCCCCCTCCACCATATTCCACCTCGGTCATATTGTAGCGGTGCTTAGGCGAAGCCCTGCGACGGTAGAACATCAAGATCGTCACCACGCCGTCGTGCTGACGGAACTCCTCCCCGATGCTTTGCTGGATCGGAGCCCGGGGATCGTCATCGAGCTGAACGTGTGCCAAGAACTCGGAGGTGTCGGAGTAACGGTGCTTGGATCGGGAAGACGTACGACTACTTCCTCTACGTTGCATCAACGCTTCCGCTTAGGTCTACGAGGGTATGTAGACAACACTCTCCCCTATCGTTGCTATGCATCACCATGATCTTGCGTGTGCGTAGGATTTTTTTTGAAATTACTACGAAACCCAACAGTGGCATCCGAGCCTAGGTTTTATGTGTTGATGTTATATGCACGAGTAGAACACAAGTGAGTTGTGGGCGATATAAGTCATACTGCTTACCAGCATGTCATACTTTGGTTCGACGATATTGTTGGACGAAGTGGCCCGGACCGACATTACGCGTACGCTTACACGAGACCGATTCTCCCGACGTGCTTTGCACAAAGGTGGCTAGCGGGTGACAGTTTCTCCAACTTTAGTTGAACCGAGTGTGGCTACGCCCGGTCCTTGCGAAGGTTAAAACAGCACAAACTTGACAAACTATCGTTGTGGTTTTGATCCGTAGGTAAGATTGGTTCTTGCTTAAGCCCGTAGCAGCCACGTAAAACTTGCAACAACAAAGTAGAGGACGTCTAACTTGTTTTTGCAGGGCATGTTGTGATGTGATATGGTCAAGACATGATGCTAAATTTTATTGTATGAGATGATCATGTTTTGTAACCGAGTTATCGGCAACTGGCAGGAGCCATATGGATGTCGCTTTATTGTATGCAATGCAATCGCGCTGTAATGCTTTACTTTATCACTAAGCGGTAGCGATAGTCGTGGAAGCATAAGATTGGCGAGACGAAAACGATGCTACGATGGAGATCAAGGTGTCACGCCGGTGACGATGGTGATCATGACGGTGCTTCGGAGATGGAGATCACAAGCACAAGATGATGATGGCCATATCATATCACTTATATTGATTGCATGTAATGTTTATCTTTTATGCATCTTATCTTGCTTTGATTGACGGTAGCATTATAAGATGATCTCTCACTAATTATCAAGAAGTGTTCTCCCTGAGTATGCACCGTTGCGAAAGTTCTTCGTGCTGAGACACCACGTGATGATCGGGTGTGATAGGCTCTACGTTCAAATACAACGGGTGCAAAACAGTTGCACACGCGGAATACTCAGGTTATACTTGACGAGCCAAGCATATACAGATATGGCCTCGGAACACGGAGACCGAAAGGTCGAGCGTGAATCATATAGCAGATATGATCAACATAGCGATGTTCACCAATGAAACTACTCCATCTCACGTGATGATCGGACATGGTTTAGTTGATTTGGATCACATAATCACTTAGAGGATTAGAGGGATGTCTATCTAAGTGGGAGTTCTTAAGTAATATGATTAATTGAACTTAAATTTATCATGAACTTAGTCCTGGTAGTATTTTGCAAATTATGTTGTAGATCAATAGCTCGCATTGTTGCTTCCCTGTGTTTATTTTGATATGTTCCTAGAGAAAATTGTGTTGAAAGATGTTAGTAGCAATGACGCGGATTGGATACGTGATCTGAGGTTTTTCCTCATTGCTGCATAGAAGAATTATGTCCTTGATGCACCGCTAGGTGACGGACCTATTGCAGGAGCAGATGCAGACGTTATAACGTTTGGCTAGCTCAATATGATGACTACTTGATAGTTTAGTGCACCATGCTTAATGGCTTAGAATCGGGACTTCAAAGACATTTTGATCGTCATGGACCATATGAGATGTTCCAGGAGTTGAAGTTAATATTTCAAGCAAATACCTGAGTTGAGAGATATGAACTCTCCAACAAGTTCTATAGCCAAAAGATGGAGGAGAATCGCTCAACTAGTGAGCATGTGCTCAGATTGTCTGAGTACTACAATCACTTGAATCAAGTGGGAGTTAATCTTCCAGATAAGATAGTGATTGACAGAATTCTCTAGTCACCATCACCAAGTTAGTAGAACTTCGTGATGAACTATAGTATGCAATGGATGACGAAAACGACTCCCGAGCTTTTCATGATGATGAAATCGATGAAGGTAGAAATCAAGAAAGAGCATCAAGTGTTGATGGTAGACAAGACCACTAGTTTCAATAAAAGGGCAAAGGGAAGGAGGGGAACTTCAAGAAGAACGGCAAGCAAGTTGCTGCTCAAGTGAAGAAGCCCAACTCTGGTCCTAAGCCTGAGACTAAGTGTTTCTACTGCAAAGGGACTGGTCACTGGAAGCGGAACTACCCAAGTGATTAGCAGATAAGAAGGATGGCAAAGTGAACATAAGTATATTTGATATACATGTTATTGATGTGTACTTTACTAGTGTTTATAGAAACCCCTCAGTATTTGATACTAGTTCAGTTGCTAAGATTAGTAACTCGAAACAGGAGTTGCAGAATAAACAGAGACTAGTTAAGGGTGAAGTGATGATGTGTGTTGGAAGTGGTTCCAAGATTGATATGATCATCACCGCAGACTCCCTATACTTTTGAGATTAGTGTTGAACCTAAATAAGTGTTATTTGGTGTTTGCGTTGAGCATGAATATGATTTGATCATGTTTATTGCAATACGGTTATTCATTTAAGTTAGAGAACAATTGTTGTTCTGTTTACATGAATAAAACCTTCTATGGTCATACACACCAACGAAAATGGTTTGTTGGATCTCGATTGTAGTGATACACATATTCATAATATTGAAGCCAAAAGATGCAAAGTTAATAATGATAGTGCAACTTATTTGTAGCACTGCCGTTTAGGTCATATTGGTGTAGAGCGCTTGAAGAAACTCCATGCTGATGGGATTTTGGAATCACTTGATTATGAATCACTTGATGCTTGCGAACCATGCCTCATGGGCAAGATGACTAAGACTCCATTCTCCGGAGCGAGCAACTGACTTATTGGAAATAATACATACTGATGTATGTGGTCCGATGAGTGTTAAGGCTCACGACAAGTATCATTATTTTCTGAACTTCACAGATGATTTGAGCAGATATGGGTATATCTACTTGATTAGACATAAGTCTGAAACATTTGAAAAGTTCAAAGAATTTTAGAGTAAAGTGGAAAATCATCGTGACAAGAAAATAAAGTTTCTACGATCTGATCGCGGAGACAAATATTTGAGTTACGAGTTTGGTCTTCAATTAAAACAATGTGGAATAGTTTCACAAACTCAGGCCACATGGAACACCTCATCATAATGGTGTGTCCGAACGTCATAACCGTACTTTATTGGATATAGTGCAACATATGATGTTTCTTACGGATTTACCACTATCATTTTGGGGTTATGCATTAAAGACAGCTGCATTCACGTTAAAAAGGGCACCATCTAAGTCCATTGAGACGACACAATCTGAACTGTGGTTTGGCAAGAAACCAAAGTTGTCGTTTCTTAAAGTTTGGGGAAACGATGCTTATGTGAAAAAGTTTCATCCTGATAAGCTCAAACCCAAATCGGAGAAATGTGTCTTCATAGGATACCCAAAGGAGACAGTTGGGTACACCTTCTATCACAGATCCGAAGGCAAGACATTCGTTGCTAAGAATGGATCCTTTCTAGAGAAGGAGTTTCTCTCGAAAGAAGTGAGTGGGAGGAAAGTAGAACTTGATGAGGTAACTGTACCTGCTCCATAATTGGAAAGTAGTTCATCACAGAAATCTATTCCTGTGACTCCTGCACCAATTAGTGAGGAAGATAATGATGATGATCATGTAACTTCGGATCAAGTTACTACCAAACCCCGTAGGTCAACCAGAGTGAGATCCGCACCAGAGTAGTACGGTAATCCTATTCTGGAGGTCATGTTACTTGAACATGACGAACTTGCGAACTATGAGGAAGCGATGATGAGCCCAGATTCCGCGAAATGGTTTGAGGCCATAAAATCTGAGATATGATCCATGTATGAGAACAAAGTATGGACTTTGATGGATTTGCCCGATGATCGGCAAGCCATAGAAAATAAATGGATCTTCAAGAGTAAGACGGACGCTGATAGTAGTGTTACTATATACAAAGCTAGAATTGTCGCAAAAGGTTTTCGACAAGTTCAAGGTGTTGACTACGATGAGATTTTCTCACTCGTATCTATGCTTAAGTCTGTCCGAATCATGTTAGCAATTGCCGCATTTTATGAAATCTGGCAAATGGATAAACAAAACTGCATTCCTTAATGGATTTATTAAAGAAGAGTTGTATGTGATGCAACAAGAAAGTTTTGTCAATCCTAAAGGTGCTAACAAAATATACAAGCTCCAGCGATCCATTTATGGACTGGTGCAAGCATCTCGGAGTTGGAATATACGCTTTGATAAGTTGATCAAAGCATATAGTTTTATACAGACTTGCGGTGAAGCCTGTATTTACTAGAAAGTGAGTGGGAGCACTACAACATTTCTGATAAGTATATGTGAATGACATATTGTTGATTAGAGACAATGTAGAATTATTCTGCAAAGCATAAAAGAGTGTTTGAAAGGAGGTTTTCAAAGAAAGACTTCGGTGAAGCTGCTTACATATTGAACATCAAGATCTATAGAGATAGATCAAGACGCTTGATAAGTTTTTCAATGATTACATACCTTGACAAGATTTTGAAGTAGTTCAAAATAGAACAGTCAAAGAAAGAGTTCTTGCCTGTGTTACAAGGTGTGAAATTGAGTAAGACTCAAAACCCGACCACGGCAGAAGATAGAAAGAGAATGGAAGTCATTCCCTATGCCTCAGCCATAGGTCCTATAAAGTATGCCATGCTGTGTACCAGATCTATTGTATACCCTACACTGATTTTGGCAGGGAGTACAATAGTGATCTAGGAGTAGATCACTGGACAGCGGTCAAAATTATCCTTAGTGGAATAAGGATATGTTTCTCGATTACGGAGGTGACAAAAGGTTCGTCGTAAAGGGTTACGTCAATGCAAGTTTTGACACTGATCCAGAGGACTCTAAGTCTCAATCTGGATACATATTGAAAGTGGGAGCAATTAACTAGAGTAGCTCCATGCAGAGCATTGTTGACATAGAAATTTGCAAAATACATGCGGATCTGAATGTGGCAGACCCGTTGACTAAACTTCTCTCACAAGCAAAACATGATCACGTTTTGGGTGTTAATCACATAGCGATGTGAACTAGATTACTGAATCTAGTAAACCCTTTGGGTGTTGGTCACATGGCGATGTGAACTATAGGTGTTAATCACATAATGATGAAAACTATCGATGTTAATCACATGGTGATGTGATCTAGATTATTGACTCTAGTGCAAGTGGGAGACTGAAGGAAATATGCCCTAGAGGAAATAATAAAGTTATTATTTATTTCCTTATTTCATGATAAATGTTTATTATTCATGCTAGAATTGTATTAACCGGAAACATAATACATGTGTGAATACATAGACAAACAGAGTGTCACTAGTATGCCTCTACTTGACTAGCTCGTTAATCAAAGATGGTTATGTTTCCTAACCATGGACAAAGATTTGTTATTTGATTAACGGGATCACATCATTAGGTGAATGATCTGATTGACATGACCCATTCCATTAGCTTAGCACCCGATCGTTTAGTATGTTGCTATTGCTTTCTTCATGACTTATACATGTTCCTACGACTATGAGATTATGCAACTCCCGTTTGCCGGAGGAACACTTTGTGTGCTACCAAACGTCACAACGTAACTGGATGATTATGAAGGTGCTCTACAGGTGTCTCCAAAGGTACATGTTGGGTTGGCGTATTTCGAGATTAGGATTTGTCACTCCGATTGTCGGAGAGGTATCTCTGGGCCCTCTCGGTAATGCACATCACTTAAGCCTTGCAAGCGTTGCAACTAATGAGTTAGTTGGGGGATGATGTATTACGGAACGAGTAAAGAGACTTGCCGGTAACGAGATTGAACTAGGTATTGGATACGGACGATCGAATCTCGGGCAAGTAATATACCGATGACAAAGGGAACAACGTATGTTGTTATGCGGTCTGACCGATAAAATATCTTTATAGAATATGTAGGAACCAATATGGGCATCTAGGTCCCGCTATTGGATATTGACCGGAGACGTGTCTCGGTCATGTCTACATTGTTCTCGAACCCGTAGGGTCCTCACGCTTAAGGTTACGATGACACTTATATGATGAGTTTATGCATTTTTATGTACCGAAGGTTGTTCGGAGTCCCGGATGTGATCACGGACATGACTAGGAGTCTCGAAATGGTCGAGACATAAAGATTGATATATTGGAAGCCTATGTTTGGATATCGGAAGTGTTCTGGGTGAAATCGGGATTTTACCGGATTGCTGGGAGGTTACCGGAACCCCCCGGGAGGTATATGGGCCTTAGTGGGCCTTAGTGGAAGAGAGGAGAGGTGGCCAGAGATGGGCCGCACGCCCCTCCCCCCCTTGGTTCGAATAGGACAAGGAGAAGGGGCCGGCCCCCCTTCCTCCTCTCTCTCCTCTTTCCCCCCCCTCCACGAATCCTATTCCAACTAGGAAAGGGGGGGAGTCCTACTCCTGGAGGGAGTAGGACTCCTCCTGGCGCGCCACCCCTTGGCCGGCCAGCCCCCCCTTTGAGCCTTTATATACGGAGGCACGGGGCACCCCTAGACACACAAGTTGATCTTCGTGATCGTTCCTTAGCCGTGTGCGGTGCCCCCCTCCACCATATTCCACCTCGGTCATATTGTAGCGGTGCTTAGGCGAAGCCCTGCGACGGTAGAACATCAAGATCGTCACCACACCGTCGTGCTGACGGAACTCCTCCCCGACGCTTTGCTGGATCGGAGCCCGGGGATCGTCATCGAGCTGAACGTGTGCCAAGAACTCAGAGGTGCCGGAGTAACGGTGCTTGGATCGGTCGGATCGGGAAGACGTACGACTACTTCCTCTATGTTGCGTCAACGCTTCCGCTTCGGTCTACGAGGGTACGTAGACAACACTCTCCCCTGTCGTTGCTATGCATCACCATGATCTTGCGTGTGCGTAGGAAATTTTTGAAATTACTACGAAACCCAACAACTGCATTATCTTCAACATGGTCATGGTGACCAATGTCTTCAGCAGCGGTGGGATCAGCTGCTGGGAAGTCTTCAGCTTCATGAGCCTCTGTGAAAGCAGGCTCATGGACAGTCAGTTGGCGCTCTTGATGTTCAGTGGCTGGGCGAACCATGGAGATGGGTTCAACAATCAAGGGCTCTGTGGGAGCAGCCCGTTCCTTCTTGGTCTTCTGCTTCTTCTTGGAGGGAGCAGTAGCAGAGGCTTCAGGATGTTTCCTCTTTCTGGCTTTAGCCTCAGCAGTCCTCGTCTTCTTCAGTTCTGAAGCGGTTGACCTGGCCTTTGGCTTCGAGCCAGTCATGCTAGTTGGGAAGACAATGGGATCTGCTTCCTGCCTTGGTGCGTCGGGTTCGGCCATAGCGGGCTTCTTCTTCTTCTTTGCAACCATCCTGGGGTCGATGCCAGGACGCCCAAGGGCCTTGCGCTTCTCAGCCTCATTGTAGGCTTGCACACACTTGTCAGCCAGGCTCTTCATGCGCTCACGAGAACCTTGAGCTTCTTCACGCTTCTTGAGAAAGGCTTCTTTAAGCTCGTGCAGCATGATCTTGAAGTTCTTGACCTCTTGCACCCTGAGCTTGGCCATATGCTTCTTGAACTGAGCTTTCTCAAAGTCAATCTTCTGCTTCAGTTCGACGATGCGCTGAGCTAGAGCTAGCTCTGAAGCAATGACGCCATGGAAGGCGACACTAAGACCAATGGGAAGTTGCAGGTCTTCAAAGCTGAGGTTGGGCGTTTCAAACCACTCATCAATGAAGTCGTGGATGATTGCCACGTCAAAGAGAGGCAAATTGTTGAAGATTTCTGCTTCTTCTTTGCTCTTGATCAGTTGCTCAAGAGCGTCATCTGCAAGATCTTCATCACTGGACAGATCAATGGCATCGTTGCGCAGAATAGCAGCAGCTGTCAGTTCTTGGCCAGTGTGTGGCAGAGGCATCTTGACCTTCTGGGGCTTGGAGATGCGTGACAAGTCTTCAGACTGCACACTGTCTTCAGGAGGTGCAGTGGCCAGTGGCTTCGCTCGTGAGATTTTTGGTGCAGAGGCAGGCTTTGAAGCTTTTGGCTGCTTCAGTTTCTTTGGCTTCGGCGCTACAGGCGCTTCATCTGATTCAGCGTCATCTGGAGGCTCATTCACGGCTGTCCCTTGAACCACGATATGGGTGATGAGACCTTCAAGGTTGTAGAAAGGACCGATGACATTGGGTTCGGCATCGCGTGTGCCGTCAGCCCAGGGAGCAGAAGGACCAGGGTTGAAGTCTAGTCCCAATGACTTCTTGTTTTCCTTGGCCGATACCTTTGCGTGCTGGAAGTTGCGCTTGAAGAGATTATCGTCACGACACCATAGCAATGATGATGGGTCGGCATCTTCAGGCTGAGGTCCACGGACCATACACGGATAGAAACCCTGAGCAATAGCTTCAGCTCTGTTCTTGGGTGGAAGGCCTCGGAAGAGAATATCACCCCAAGGACTTTTGATAGCACTCTTCTTGGCATATTCCTTGGTCACGAATCTGTATTTGTACCACTGTTCTGCCCAATATCTTCGAATCCACTGGATTCGGGTCTTGCGCTGATTATAATCCTCTTCAGGATCTGTCTTGTAAAGCTCTGAGAGGTCATCAGGCAAATCTCATGATGTTCCACCTCGACGCTTTCTGCCACCCTTCCTTACTGATTTCTCTGCAGCCATGAACTTTAAACTGAATGTCTTCAATACGTTCAAAGGCTTCAAAGTCTTTTGCTTGCTGGACAAATAGGAACTGGCTTCGGGAGAATTTATATGATGCTGTAAGAATTCTGCAAATGAATGCAGACTATGAGAACCAAGGGATTCTCCCACGGACATGTACCTGTGACAGCATTAAGGTGCGAGGGAAGGGGAAGAGGTCATATGTATTCTCAGAAGATTTTGAAGATAAATTAGTTTAGAAGACGTTGACCTCATCGTGCGAAGACATTCACTCATAGATAAGGAGTTGGTTCCAGATTTGTACGAATCCAGAGATCAGTACAAGTGAGGAATCTAACTGCTTTGTGAAGCATAAGTGAACATACTAGGCATAATATGAGATGCAGTATGAAGTGGATCCAACATGTGTGAACAGAAACTACTTGTGGTAGAAAGTGACGAATCTGTAGGATCAAAGGGGCCGTAAAAAAGGAAGTTTTATTTACCACACGAAGAACTGCTAGACGGAGTGGAAGAGGAGGCCGAGCAGTTCGATCGTCCGTGCCCTAGCTTGGCGACGGAGGACACCTACGGCGACGGCGGAGAGGACGATGTCCGCGGTCGGCGTGAAGACGGCGTCGGAGAGGTTGCAGCAGCTAAGCGCTTCGTCGCCGGCGTCGTCGAGAGCTAGCGGTGGCGCTAGGGTTCGTGCGAGAGTGGAAGAAGAGATAATGACTGTGGTGAGGCGTGTATTTATGGCGACAGGGGCGACTCAGTGTTATTACACAGGTGCCCCTGGCGATTCACATCTGAGGAACACGTGTCCATTATGCAGCATATCGGGGGTTGTTCCATGTCCCACGCACGCCTGGATTGTCGGGTGGTCGTTCCCACTTCTCCGGGTTTCAGGTGAAGGAATGAGCATTGAAAACGGACTTAATGTTTGTCTCTGTATCTTCTGCTGACAAGGACACAGAGAAGACATTCGACAGTTTCAATAGAATGCATATGATTTGGAGAGATAGAGTTTGAGATAGAAAGCATAGAGAGGTTAGGGTCTGATCACATTCACTTAGTTCAAAAGATTCAACAAGAAGACATAGCTATAAGTGAATGCTGTAGAGGACAGAACACTAGTATATATATAATCAATATAGTGAAGATAATCATGAAGACAAGTTGAGAATGAAGACAAACAAAATGTGAAGACATAGCAAATGTAACGCCATGGGTAAAACACTTCAAACAGAAGAATTTGGTGGTGGCGTTACCCACTGTATAGGAAGTATTAGACCCAGACACGGCGGACAATTATCGTGGCACTCCGAAGTCAAATTCCACATTAATGTATTCACACTTAGAACGTATGTCTTCATTGATTGAAGATATACTTTACTTCGTGTGTTGCACATCTAAGTCATCAATATGCATATGTGTTAGGATGTGTGCCTGATCACAGGACATTTGAGGATTCCAAGATATTTAGCTCACACCGTAACTTGCAAAATCTCTTCTCATCCAAGGGCTTGGTGAAGATATCTGCCAATTGCTCTTCAGTGTTGACGTGTATGATATCAATATCTTCCTTCACAACATGATCTCTGAGAAAGTGATGACGAATTTCAATGTGCTTTGTCTTCGAGTGCTGAACTGGGTTGTTGGCGATCTTGATGGCGCTTTCGTTGTCGCAGTAGAGTGGTACTTGCTTCAGATGAATGCCATAGTCTTTGAGTGTTTGCTTCATCCACAGAAGCTGAGCGCAGCAAGATCCAGCAGCAATGTATTCAGATTCAGCAGTGGAGAGAGATACAAAGTTTTGCTTCTTTGAAGACCAACATACAAGTGATCGTCCCAGAAAATGACATGTGCCTGATGTAGACTTGCGATCCACCTTGTCACCAGCATAATCAGCATCCGAGAATCCAACAGATCAAACTCTGAGCCCTTTGGATACCATAATCCTAGAGTTGGGGTGTGGAGCCAAATATCGAAGAATTTGCTTCACAGCTAAGTGATGCGACTCCTTTGGTGCCGCTTGGAATCGAGCACACATGCAAACACTAAGCATAATATCTGGCCTAGATGCACATAGATAAAGTAAAGAACCAATCATGGAGCGGTATACCTTTTGATCGAACTCTTTACCATTGTCGTCGGGACCCAAATGATGTTTGGTTGGCATTGGCGCCGTGAAGCCTTTGCAGTCTTGCATACCGAACTTCTTCAGGCAATCTTTGAGATACTTCTCTTGAGATATGAAGATGCCGTTGCGTTGCTGTCGTATTTGAAGACCGAGGAAGAACTTCAGCTCTCCAATCATGGACATCTGATATTGCTCTTGCATCATATATCCAAACTCTTCACTGTACTTCTGATTGGTGCAGCCGAAGATAATGTCATCCACATATATTTGGCACACAAACAGTTCACCATCATATGTCTTCGTGAAGAGAGTGGGTCGAGGGAACCAGGTATGAAGCCTTTGCTCTTCAGGAAGTATTTGAGTGTGTCATACCAAGCCCGAGGGGCTTGTTTGAGGCCATACAGTGCCTTGTTGAGCTTGTATACCATGTAAGGATGTTTTGGATCTTCAAAGCCAGGCGGTTGTGCAACAGACACTTCTTCTTCAATCTTGCCATTGAGAAAAGCGCTCTTCACATCCATTTGATATAGAAGTATGTTATGATGATTTGCATAGGCTAGCACTATGCGTATGGCTTCAAGTCGAGCCACAGGAGCAAATGTTTCATCGAAGTCAATTCCTTCCACTTGAGTATATCCTTGAGCAACGAGATGAGCTTTGTTTCTGACAACTTGACCATGCTTGTTGCGGTATATCCATTTGGTGCCTATTATATTGTGCTTCCGAGGATCAGGACGCTTAACCAGTTCCCATACATTATTCAGCTCAAACTGTTGAAGCTCTTCTTGCATAGCTTGAATCCATTCAGGTTCCATGAAGGCTTCTTCAACTTTCTTGGGTTCTGTTATTGAGATGAATGCGAAGTGCCCACAGAAATTTGCTAGCTGAGTTTCCCTTGAACGAGTGAGCGGACCGGGTGCATTGATGCTATAAATTATTCTCTCAATCTGCACTTCATTGGCAACACGAGGATGTACAGGGCGAAGATTTTGCTCTTGTTGATCATTGTCATTGTCATTGTTAGAGGGATTGTCTTCGGGCTGAGCATTTTCTTCAGGTTGATCAGGTGCGGAGATGATAAGTTCCTCTTCAGGTTGAGCTTCAGAGGGTATGATTTCTCTAGTTCCCATTAGTTTGATTGATTCACTGGATGGAACTTCATCTAGCACATTTGGCAGGTGCTCTCTTTGTGAACCGTTAGTCTCATCGAACCGCACATCCACTGTTTCAACCACTTTATAATGAAAGAGATTGAAGACTCTGTAGGAGTGCGAATCCTTTCCATATCCAAGCATAAAACCCTCATGTGCTTTTGGTGCAAATTTTGAAGTGTGATGTGGATCCTTGATCCAGCACCTGGCGCCAAATACTCTGAAGTAACTGACATTTGGCTTCTTGCCAGTTAGGAGCTCATAAGATGTCTTGTTCAGAAGCTTGTGAAGATAAACACGATTGATTGTATGGCATGCAGTATCAATGGCTTCAGGCCAGAATTTTCTTGGAGTCTTGTATGCATCAAGCATCGTTCGGGCCATCTCAATGAGTGTTCTGTTCTTACGTTCGACGACGCCATTCTGCTGTGGCATGTACGTGGCTGAGAATTCATGTGTGATGCCCAAAGTATCAAGATATGTATCAAGGCCAGTGTTCTTGAATTCAGTGCCATTGTCACTTCTGATGTGCTTTATCTTGGCGCCATAGTTGTTCATTGCTCGATTTGCGAAGCGTCTGAAGACATCCTGCACTTCACTCTTGTAGAGGATTATGTGCACCCAAGTATATCTAGAATAATCATCAACAATGACAAAGCCATAGAGACAAGCAGTAGTAGTAAGAGTTGAGTAATGAGTGGGACCGAAAAGATCCATGTGGAGCAGTTCGAAGGGTCGAGTTGTTGTCATGATTGTCTTCAAGGGATGTTTGGCCCTCGTCGTCTTTCTGGCTTCACGGGCACCGCATAAGTGATCCTTCTTGAACTTGACGCCCTCGATGCCTATGACATGCTTCTTCTTTGCAAGGGTGTGGAGGTTCCTCATGCCAGCATGCCCTAGCCTCCGATGCCAGAGCCAGCATTTTGAAGCTTTTGCTAGAAGACATACGGCAAGCTGTGGTCCTGCTGAGAAATCTACCACGTACAAATCATCTTTTCGATACCCTTCAAACACTAGAGACTTGTCAGATTCCATTAGAACAAGGCAACGATATTTTCCAAACATCACAATCATATTTAAATCGCAAAGCATTGAGACAGACATTAAGTTGAAGCCAAGGGATTCAGCAAGCATGACTTTATCCATGTGTTGATCCTTTGAGATTGCAACTCTACCTAGACCCAATACCTTACTTTTACCAGTGTCAGCAAATGTGATGTGACTCTTGTCAGATGGACGTAAGGTTGATTCCATAAGAAGGCTTCTTTTGCCAGTCATGTGATTGGTACATCCACTATCAATAATCCATTCTGAAGCAGCTGGTGTCGTACCCTACAGTGCAGTTAGGGGGATAGGCTTCACGAAGAGAATTGTGAAGCAAAAACATTTGACGAACCAATGGGTTATGAAAGCTTAGATCGAGATTAGGACTGATAGGGAGAGTAGCAAGCGATTCAGGAACGAAGTACATAGTAAGACCATTCGGGCATTTGATCTTGTGCCCTACAAGATGTTTAAGGTCCCCAGCAATAGCGTCAGACGATTTTGGTTTTCTGCTGGAGACCCTTCCCTGCAAAAGAGAGTTAAGCTTTCTTAGCCACCCACATCTTCAAGGGTGGCTTAGAAGCAATAAGTCTAAGTGCAGCATTTGAGAACTTTGGCTTTGGAGCCCTAGCAAAAAGTCTTGTAGGCGGACAATAGTACTCATAAGAATAAGCAGAATAGTTCTTGGTCTTATGAACATAGCGGTTTGATGAACCGTGCTCATATTCATAGGCCTGAGTCTGGTTTCCCTGCAAAACATTTGCGTTAGTGCGACTCAGGTGAGTCCTTTGTCTGTATGAAGCCTTTGGACCGTATGAAGCCTGTGGACTAGCTTAGATGTTTCCAAAGCACTCACGCGGCCATACTGTCCTTTGGTCAGATGACCACAGATGATATTCTTGGCAGTAGAATCCAGTTGAACGAACTTCTTGACGTCAGTAGTAGTGACACCTTCTCCAGCCTTGGGAATGCCGTTCTTGACGACATACCATAGGTCAACGTCAATGGCTTCAAGATGCATGCGCATCTTATTCTTCCAGTAGGGATATTCAGTTCCATCAAAGACGGGGCACGCAGCGGAGACGTTAATTATCCCTGCAGTCGACATAGCTAAAACTCCAGGTGGTTAAACCGAATCACACAGAACAAGGGAGTACCTTGCTCTGATACCAATTGAAAGTGCGTTATATTGACTAGAGGGGGGTGAATAGGCGATGTTTATGAAAGTCTTCGAAACGTGGAAGTTTCGAAGACAAACGATAGAAATAAACCTATTACCATGCAGCGGAAGGTAGACTACACTAGGCACACAGTAGTCAAGTATTCAATGAAGTGAAAGCACAATGACTAATAGCAGCAATGTAGTAAGGATAAGGTAGGAAGATATTATGAAGCCAGACAGAACACACATTCACTCAGTGAAGACAAAAGATAGTGGAATCATATAATGACTTCACCAGGACCAACAGTAAGTGAAGGGAATGGAAGGATGAAACCAATGACTCGTTGAAGACAATGATTAGTTGGACCAGTTCCAGTTGCTGTGACAACTGTACGTCTGGTTAGGGTGGCTAGGTATTTAAACGTGAGGACACACAGTCCCGGACACCCAGTCCTGAACATGCAGCTCAGGACACCCAGTCCTCACCGTATTCCCCTTGAGCTAAGGTCACACAGACCTTGCCCAATCACTCTGGTAAGTCTTCAAGGTAGACTCCCAAACCTTCACAGACTTCGTTCACCGGCGATCCACAATGTCTCTTGGATGCTCAGAACGCGATGCCTAACCGGCTAGAGGATTCACGGTCCTCAAGTGCAATAAGTCTTCAGATCACACAGACAAGAAGACTTAAGTTATGCCTAACACTTTTTTGGCTCTGGGTGGTTAGGGCTTTATCCTCGCAAGGAATTCTTTCTCAAAGGCTTTGAGGTGGGTTGCTCTCAAACGACAAAAGCCATACTCTAATTCTAAGCAGCCAACCATTTATGGTTGTAGGGGGTGGGCTATTTATAGCCACTAGGCAACCCGACCCGATTTATCCGAAATGACCCTGGGTCACTAAGGAACTGACACGTGTTCCAACGGTCAGATTTCAAACACACACGGCAACTTTACTTGGGCTACAAGAAAAGCTGACTTGTCCGACTCTGGACAAGATCCGCTCTCATAGTCTTCACTCGAAGGCATAGGTTTTGGTTAAGCATCACTTCAGTCATTCTGACTGGTTCTCTTGGACCCCACTTAACAGTATGGTGGTTCCTATGACTCAACAAAGAAGAAAAAGAACTACTATAGATCTAAGTCTTCAAGCTCCATAGGCTTCATGCGATGTCTTCTCTTGTCATAGTCTTCGATGAGAATATCTTCATATACCACCTTTGACATCAATGTCTTCATACTTTTTTAGGGGTCATCTTTGGTAGGAAAACCGAATCAATGAGGGACTTCTACCTATGTTATCCTGCAATTCTCACAAACACATTAGTCCCTCAACTAGGTTTGTCATCAATACTCCAAAACCAACTAGGGGTGGCGGTTCAGGGTACTGCTGGCGGCGGTGGCGATTGGAGCAGAGCGGGGATGCGGGGAAGGAGCGAAGAGGGGAAGCGGTAAGGTTAGGTGCGGGGCAGGGGGAATCGACGATGGAAAAGACCCTATAAGTTCCTCCTTGAGAGTCTTATTTCATAAGTCCCAAATGCCCACTTTAAGTCCCTATAAGTCCCTCCTGTTTGGTTTAGATGAGACTTATAGGGACTTTTTTAAGTCCCTAAACCAATAAGTCCCTGGAAACAAACACCCTCTACATAAGCGAAGAACACTTGTTCATATCATTGTTGTTTCAAGGACCACAACCCATCAGCGAACCAAGCTCTGAATTGATTCATAGAAGCACCGTCCATCTCATTTGTTGAATCATTTGTTGTAGTCGTTGGCATAGACAATGGTACATAGTTTTCATTTTGATCAGACTTGTCGAACTCTATATCAGGTAGTTGACTTTGTCTAATAAAATTGTGCAGTGCAATGCAAGCCACAATGATTTTGCTTTGTTTCTGTTGTGGATAACTAGGCAAGTGAAACAAAATCCTCCACTTGTTCTTCAGGACTAAACACCTCTCGATGACATTTCTAAGTGAAGAATGGTTGAAATTGAAGTGTTCCTTTTTTCCTCTTGGCATTGTGCCATCACGGTACTCCTGGAAATGATAGGTTAAACCCTTGTATGGTGCAAGATAGCCTGGTCTATTTGGGTACCCTGAGTCCACAAGATAGAACTTATTAGGTGGTGGTTTTGGAAACTTGTCACCAAATCTGGATCGGGCATCATTGAAGACCCTCATGCCATGCACTGATCCTAGCCAACCAGCTAGGACAAATGTGAATCTCATATCAAAGTCACACACACACATCACATTCTGACTCTTCTCCTTATGTCTATTCCTATGCTAGGCAGCAGTGGCAAGTGGTACCACAACTTGTATGTGTGTCCCATCTATTGCACCAATGCAATTGTCCATAAATGGTGCATACTTTCTAGATCTTAATTTTGAATGCACAGTTCTGAATTGACGATCTGTTGGCTTGATGATGTCTTTTGCTAGCTTGATCAGATAGGACAAAACCTTATCAAACTTCCTTACAATTGTCTCCAATGACCTAACAAATATGTTTTCTGTCTGTCTAAAAGATTGAGGGGAACCTACTATCCACAGAAACAGACCTAGAGACTCAACAGATGACATTTTTTTGTGGACTTCAAACCATAGGAATCAACAAGCACACTATGCAATTTCTCAAACACTGGTATGTGCATTCTAAACATGTTGTAACATGATTTTTCGTTGCCTAGTGTTGTCATAACCCAATCATGCCCAGACTCTATTGGTACTCTTCTAGGCCCTTTGTTACAGTAAGAGAACAAGTAGTACATACCAATAATGCAGGCCATCTGCATCATTCTTCTCTTCCTTTTTTGGTGCATGAACAACATCAGTGCTTCATCATCACTGCTGCTCCCATCATCACTGCTGATTCCATCGACACTGCTGTCATCATCCTGAAACATGCAAACATTAGTACAACTTCTTCATCATGCACCACCTCTTCAACTTGAAAACATTAGTACATGCATGAAAAAGGACACACAGTAACATGCAATGATCATTTAACAAGGTCACACAGTATAGGTCCATTACATATATTAGAAAAAGGACAAACAAGATCACTACTACACTAGGACAACTTCTTCATCATGCACCACCTCTTCAACCAAGTCAGTCTAGCCTGATCACTTGAAATATTCTGAAATATGACTCTGTTTGCCTCATCTGCAAACAGTTGAGTTGCCATGAAGTACTCAACACTTGTTTCTCCTGCACCACATTGAACTGCCAACAATTGACAATGAGTAATGGATTCCTTAGTGTTGTTTCCTTTCTTCTCTTTTGCCTTGTCCTTTGCTTCCTGCCTTTTGTTTGCATATTCAGTGATCATGTCAGAAGTGTTCTTACTAGTCATAGTATTGATGAGCCCTGTCATTAGTTTCACCATTGGGCTCTTGTGTTTCTTGCCTGGGCTTGAAGCTGACTGTTCACCGTCGCTGCTTCCCCTCTTCCTGCTGGTGGTGCTCATTGGACTCTCCTCATTTCCATCATCGGCAACAACATATTCTTCTTCATCTTCATATATGGGCACATAAGCTGATGATCCATCAACTGCCACACCTTGAAATAGCTCTATTAGCATATCCAAATACTCAGGATTGCCACCCTTGAATTTTTTGACATCTGGTCTCTCCTACAACATTAGTTAGGTAATTAGGACAAGGCTAAATAATGTAACCAAGTGTGAGCAATTCAGATGTAATTTGCAGAATAATGTATGTACCTTAATTACTTTTTCCACCACTCATTCGATGCGGTTATAGCTCCATCTCTAGTTCGGCCACAACCAGTTTGCTACCACAACCACACCCAAGCAGTATAGTGGCTCTTGAGTCTAGTTATGCAATTTTTGAATTGCTTGGTAGCATGGAGGAGGCCAGCATGCTGATATTTTTTTTTTCATGTTATTGTAGGATCTACTTGTCCAAGTACTATTCACACAGTGCCCATCCCTAGCTTCCTCACAGGCGATGTTACAAAATACACTAATATGCTCGTCTGTCCAATCAGCCTTGGCAATGTTTTTCTAAACAAAAAATAACAAGTACACAATTCAAACAAAAGTAGAATCAAGCTGGTTCAAATTCTACACCAAGGTATACCATTGTACACACAATTAGCTAGCATATAAAGAAGATGAATTTGCACCCTGTGACAGAAAGCTAACTATGTATACCAATCAGAATTTTACCTCTCCAAAAGAAAAATCCTCATCTTCATCTTCAAAGCCTTCATTCTCATCGACATCTTCTGAAGATGCAGAAGTTGACGACACACGTTGCTTCCCCGCAGCTTTTCCTCTACTGCCGGCCGATGAGGACCCATGGGCTCGACCTACACCGTGTGCGGTGACCTGCGACACGGTCCCCCCATGCCCGATCACGCCTCCCTCAACGGCAGCTGCGCCCGGGGCGACGAACGGACGCAGGTGAGAGCCGGCTCGGCCACCGATGTTCAGAGACCGTGCTCGGCCTCCTCCGCCCTGAGACACGGGCCTCCCACGACCAGGTCCAGTAGGAGGAAGACCATGGCCGGCGGACTGGTCGAAGAGGAGTTGCTGGTATGAGCCCAACTCCGGGAAGTCATCGACGTTGTGGTTGAGATCCAAGAATCCCATTCCCCTCCCGAGATTTCCCCCGACGGATGAGCCCTGGGATGCCTGATGATGCACGTGGAACTGAGAGAAGAAGGGGATCCGGTCCTCCTCATCGTCGGCCATGGTGGCGGCGGTTCAGGGTACTGCTGGCAGCGGCGGCAATTGGAGAAGAGCGGGGATGCGGGGAAGGATCGAAGCAGGGAAGCGATAAGGTTAGGTGCGGGGCAGGGGGAATCGATGGAAAAGTCCCTATAAGTTCCTCCCTGAGAGTCTTTTTTAATAAGTCCCAAATCATCACTTTAAGTCCCTATAAGTCCCTCCTGTTTGGTTTAGATGGGACTTATAGGGACTTTTTTAAGTCCCTAAACCAATAAGTCCCTGGAAACAAACAGGGTCTAAACCATGAATGCAGTACTCGAACCCCATTGCTGAGGGACTCCGGCAAAGCCCCTCACGTTCGTCTCTAGGATACCGGAATCCATACATCCAGACTGCCAAGCGGACATATACAAGTCCCCGTTGTATGATAAAGTTGATCTAGACACTGGTGCAGACATATAATGAAAGTTTGAGGGACTGCTTTGGAGGAGGCCCCACCTCTTGTATCATAACGAACATGACACAATCTTAGAGAAAAAAGAATGATCATGGCACGAGTACACAACCTTTTCGGAAACAACTATTGCCACTTTTCACAAATCAAGAGTCAAGCTCAGTGCAAGACCTAAGCAGCAAAAGGGGTGATCATTATTTTAACATACAACTCCCCATGGATCAAGCCTAGAAGTATCAAGACTAGGAGATTTGTGGGTGAAGATGAAGTTTTGAGCACCCTTTCGGGAATGTGTCGTGAGGAGTTGGCATGCGGATAGGCTTTGGCCTCTGTTTTTGTTTTTCCTTTGTGTCGGCTTCTGCCATCCACTGATACACTTGATCAAACTATGTGTCGATCTCTTCTACTAATTCAATGAAACATCAGTTTTTCTGGCAAGTTCAAAAAAAAGATGAAGTCTTGACAACCATCTACAATCAAATGGTGCTGCTTTGATGCATGATAAAATAAATGTTGGATCTATCTCTACATGGCAAGTTGGTGGGAGCAACTCCGCACGCTTCATTTTTGGTTGCGCCCTTCGATTACCGGGCCTTGAGTTCAGGGTGAAATCCTACGTCCGGCCTTCACTACTTGTACATGGCAGTGGCGGTCTACCCTTCTTTGTTGAAGGCATTTTCTGGAGTCTATTTAGACTTTCTCTCCTACATGAAAACCCATGATGTGACCTATATGGTTGGATAACGCAACGAGTGGCTTCATGTACCATTACCTTCCCGGAGGCATAGCTGTTGGGGAACATATCCTTAGTCTTATTGTTTCCAATGACGGTGGTGGGTGTTGATGTCGTCCTACATCATGTTGTTCGCCTCACCTAAACCTTTACGGGTCCCTTTTTCTCATTTGTTTTCTTCTTCTTTTTGGATGTGTGCATCATCGATGTCTCAACCAACTCTCGACATTGTGTTGTTGTAGATGCTTGTTGTAATCAGTATCAACTTGATATTAATATATCATCGTTTACCTGACCGGGAAAATGTCTACAAGCCCCCCAAAGAAATGTCTACAAGATGTCACCTAATATTTTGCCTTTCTAGAATTACAGTTTAAAAATGTTGAGCATCCTTTACTTGGTCTGGCCCATGGAAAAGTTTGAGCCAACCTTTGGTGATGATGCTTGGCCGTTTCCTTTATGAAAGCACCACCCTTCATGATTTTGACTTAAATCTTTGGTATAGACACTTTACTTTGGGTGCTATCTTTGCAATTTAGGCTTGTTAATTGTTTGTAAAATTTGGTTTATGTAACCCCTATTTTAACTTATGTTTCGTATATATTTGTAATCCAAATTGCTATAGTATTTTCACCTTTTTTTCAGTTGTTTCCACAACAAAATTTTACAGACAGTTTGTATGAGATTACAATGAGGTCAATAATATAGGGTTTGGTGTCGCGATTGCTTAAGCACATCGTCATGGCACGATTGTAGTCGAGACGTCATCACCATCTTCCAGTTGTCATCAAAAGATCCGACTTCCTGTATCATCACATCCAAAGACCAATTAGATGCCAAAATCTCCTTACGATGACCTTTTTCCTAAGAGGAATGCCAAGAGCACTTTTTTTCCAGCCGAGAGAATGTCAGGAACACCTCCTTTTGGCTATTTTTTAAATAATACATTTTTTATTAATTTGCATAAATATTACGCTCAAAAAATAATTTTCAAAAATAATACACCGTCGGCCCGCTGCAGACCGACTGGGCCTAGTCAGCCCGCAGCAGGCCGAGTGATCCCCTATCGGCTGGCTGCTGGCCTAGTGGCCTGTCGGCCACGAGTTCAGTTCCCGTGGACTAATCGGCCCACTGTAGGCCGACAGGCACTAATTGGCCAGCCGTAGGCCGACTGGTGCATGCCACCATTTTCCCCGTACGATCCCCGTGTATATCACGGGCCGCCATTTCCCGCCAAATTTTCCTGTTGTCGACCTCCCGCCATAGTTTCCCGCTTTGCTCGTTCCCGCCATATTTCCCCGCTTTGCTCGTTCCCACCATATCTTTCTGCTCTCTAATTCCCGCCATATGTTCCCGCTATTTAGTTCCTGCCATATTTTCCTGCTCTTCAGTTCCCGCCAGTATCTCCCACCATATGTTCCCCCTACCGAGTTCCCGCCTTCCTTTGTGTTCTCAACCTATAAAACCCCCTCGTCACTAACGTTGGTAAGCATTCTAGTGTAGTCTCGTAGTCTCGCCAAGATGTCCGGATATCCTTTTGATCATAGTTTTCATAGTCGCATGTCCGAATGTCTGTTGCGTTTAGCCGCTGATTTCAGGGTTGACAACAGATTAGTTCCGTGAGAAGAACTCATCAGTAGTGACACCCTGCTGAATGAGCTGGCTCACGCATTAAGTCGGAGTGGGTGGCCTTCCAGGACCTTTGAGGAGATACACATCAAACTTCTGAGGTTGCATGGAAGATACCTAAAGTGTGGTAGGTACCTAAATTTCGGAGCAAAATATACTTATTTATGGAGTGCTGACAGCGAGGATGAAGATGATATCTTCATGCCGCCGCTTCCGGGTTCTACATCGTCAAAGGGCAAGAGTTCTTCATCGTCGAAGGGCAAGATTTCTACATCGTCGATGGGCAAGAGTTCTTCATCGTCGAAGGGCAAGAGTTCTTCATCGTCGAAGGGCAAGAGCTCTGCATCGATGGAGGATGACAATGATGACTTCATGTAGTTTTTATGTTGTATGTTATATCTAGTTGTTTAATTTAGATGTAGTTCTATCTAGTTGTTTGTACTATCTTGTTGTACTACCATTGTGTTCTATTTAAATATGATGTTGTAGTTCGGATAACAGAGTACTAAAATAGAGTAGGCATATGTCTCATACATAAGTACATAGTCATTTTTCTCATACATAGAATAGACATAATTCTCATACAGAAATAGATGGTAATGTCTCTACTGATAGATAGAAGCGTCAGTGACGACGTCTGGCCTGGCGGGGAGGCGGATCTACAGGCGGCGTCCATCCCAACCTATTGGGTGCCCTAATGTTACGAGGAGGAATCTCAGACTCTCCCTGGTCATGTTGTGTATCATGTGTGGGGCCTGGTGGAGGAGTCGAAAACATGTTCATCCACTGGGTGTGCTGCGACATCTATGCATGTATGTTCTCCTCGGGATGTTGATCACTCCCTCATGTATCATGTTATGCCGACATAGACGCCTGATATCCGTAGGCTCCTGCGTGATGGAACGCTAAGTCATGAAGAATGAGGTCGCCTCAATTAATATTGAAAACAATAAATATGAAGACACATACCTGCTGGCTGTGATGGCTACTCTGGCTCAAACACGAAGCTCGACGAGGGACCGTGTTGTTGTGGCTGTGGAGAAAACACGAAGCTCGATGTGGGACCATAGTGCTGCGGGTGTTGCCAGGTTGGTCAGGACGGGGTGGCCTCGTTGCCGACTAATGTGCTAGACGTGGACGTGGTTGATGTCGGTGCATGGAGGGACGCGGCTGCTGCTGGTGGTGTTGAACAACATCGCTTCTCCGGGTGCACATGATAGCCTCGTAGACAGCCCATATTTTGTTATGCATTCGTTCCAAGAAGGGCTATAGCACAGGACGGTGGTGAAGAAGAGGTCCAGACGACAGTGATCGTCCAAAGGTGGTCACTTCGTCGTAGAGTTCGTGTGTCAAGGTAGCCTGCAAATTTTCATGACGATTATTAAGTATGCACGTCAAAGTATGTGACAACATTACTTAAAGAAAATATATCTTACCGCGTACCGCCTAGAGCCCGAAGTATCATAGGTCGGGTACATATCCAACGGAGTAGGATCAGGTATCTCCTCTGGGTGAGAGTGCTCAACGATGCGTAACCGTGTTCCGGTCATGTAGCGCGGCAAATAGAGATTGAATTCACTGAGATCAAAATTGTGATTCTCATGCCATAGATGTGTGTTTGTTGTCTCCCATTCTACAACATGCGGCTCTAGTCTAGCTAGCCAGTCAGCAGTTGTCCTGGTCATGCCCTTCCTTATCGTCCTAAAATTGTGGTGTGTGTTCAACAATTACCTAATGCTTTGAATTGAGTACTATGAAAGATGATGCAACATTGAAAAACTGGTTAATACCTATGGATGTGTGCTGGCACCGGGTTCTCTGTAGGGGGAGGTAGCTTCAACTGCAAAAGACCAAATTGCCTCATAACCCTCTGTTGTGCCATCTCCTCGACGAAGACATCGAAGATGATCTTCGATTTCGTCATCCAGTAATCTCGGTCCCTTGTGCATAGCACAGACATACCACCAGGGTATCTCGCATTTATGGCTGCTTCCGTGTAGGGCTGCCAGATGACCCCCAGTGTACATATTGAACTGCTCGTTCAATGTCGTGTATGCCTTCCTGGTCTGATCACTAGCAAAGCGTGTCTGCAGAAAACAAATGTTAGTAGCCGCTAGCATTGAACTATCTCTGGTGCACACAAAAGTTACATTAAATTGTAACACGATACATACCTCGCGACGTGTCCAACACAGACCAAAAGTAGGCATGTCGATGCCGTCGGCATCAAACATGGCGGCTATAAGCTGATTAACACGTACATCTGGTCGCCCTATAGAGAACCTCTCCCACAACCACAACTGTAGGAATAGAGGGCATCCAAGAAGGGCTGGCTTTCTCGATGTAAGCAGGCAACCGTTGCACATACCTCGGTATGTAGCCTCTATGACTGCCGAACCCCAACTCCTCTGTCTGATCTCATCCGCTGTTTGAGCGCTCGCTATCTCGAATTCCATAGGCATGTAGAGCGCGCTAATAGTGGTGACATGGTTCTTTGTGAACATCACCTTGCCAAAACACCACATTAAGTAGGCCTCTAGGCTCCGAGTGATCTGTTCCGCACTCAATGGCGCCGGGAACTTCTAGATCTGCATTAAGCAGAGAGAAAGTTTTAGTAAGCCGCGGGTATTTTCTGTAAAACCATATGCACGATAACTTGAAGATAAGAGCTAGGGGGAATAACCTGGAAATTGAGCAACCAATCATACTTAGGTCCATGATGCTCCCATACCGGATCCGGAGCATCAGGAAAAACACCATGAAAATGTTGTGTAAGACCTCGCTCCCAACCAGCCGGTGCGTCCAACGGTCATATGGCATGACCTGCCAATGGTAGTCCGAGCAAAAGTTGAAGGAAATATGCCCTAGAGGCAATAATAAAGTTATTATTTATTTCCTTATATCATGATAAATGTTTATTATTCATGCTAGAATTGTATTAACCGGAAACGTAATACATGTGTGAATACATAGACAAACAGAGTGTCACTAGTATGCCTCTACTTGACTAGCTCGTTGAATAAAAGATGGTTAAGTTTCCTAGCCATAGACATGAGTTGTCATTTGATTAACAGGGTCACATCATTAGAGAATGATGTGATTGACTTGACCCATTCCGTTAGCATAGCACTTGATCGTTTAGTTTGTTGCTATTGCTTTCTTCATGACTTATACATGTTCCTATGACTATGAGATTATGCAACTCCTGTTTACCAGAGGAACACTTTGTGTGCTACCAAACGTCACAACGTAACTGGGTGATTATAAAGGTGCTCTATAGGTGTCTCCGAAGGTACTTTTTGGGTTGGCATATTTCAAGACTAGGATTTCTCACTCCAATTGTCAGAGAGGTATCTCTGGGCCCTCTCGGTAATGCACATAACCTAAGCCTTGCAAGCATTGCAACTAATGAGTTAGTTGCGAGATGATGTATTTTGTAACGAATAAAGAGACTTGCCGGTAACGAGATTGAACTAGGTATTGAGATACCGATGATCGAATCTCGGGCAGGTAACATACGATGATAAAGGAAACAACGTATGTTGTTATGCGGTTTGACCGATAAAGATCTTCGTACAATATGTGGGAGCCAATATGAGCATCCAGGTTCCGCTATTGGTTATTGATCGGAGACGTGTCTCGGTCATGTCTACATTGTTCTCGAACCCGTAGGGTCCGCACGCTTAAGGTTTCGATGACAGTTATATTATGAGTTTATGAGTTTTGATGTACCGAAGGAGTTGGGAGTCCCGGATGAGATCGGGGACATGACGAGGAGTCTCGAAATGGTCGAGACGTAAAGATTGATATATTGGACGACTATATTCGGACATCGGAAAGGTTCTGAGTGATTCGGGTATTTTTCGGAGTACCGGAGAGTTACGGGAATTCACGGGGAGTATATGGGCCTTATTGGGCCATACGGGAATAGAGGAGAGAGGCCAAAAGGAAGGAGGCATGCGCCCCCCCCCTCTGGTCCGAATTGGACAAGGGGTGCAGCCCCCTTTTCCTTCTCCCTCTCCTCCTCTTTCCTTCTCTCCTACTCCAACAAGGAAAGGAGGAGTCCTACTCCCGGTAGGAGTAGGACTCCCCCCTTGGCGTGCCCTCCTCCTGGGCCGGCCGCCTTCCCCCTTGCTCCTTTATATACAGGGGCATGGGGGCACCTCTAGACACAACAAGTTGATCAAGTTGATCGTCTCTTAGCCGTGTGCGGTGCCCCCCTCCACCATAGTCCATCTCGATAATACTGTAACGGTGCTTAAGTGAAGTCCTGCGTCGGTAGAACATCAACATCGTCACCATGTCGTCGTGCTGACAAAACTCTCCCTCAACACTCGGCTGGATCGGAGTTCAAGGGACGTCATCGGGCTAAACGTGTGCAGAACTCGGAGGTGCCGTGCGTTCGGTACTTGATCGGTCGGATCGTGAAGACGTACGACTACATCAACCGCGTTGTGCTAACGCTTCCGCTTTCGGTCTATGAGGGTACGTGGACACACTCTCCCCTCTCATTGCTATGCATCACCATGATCTTGCGTGTGCGTAGGAATTTTTTTGAAATTACTACGTTCGCCAACAGTGGTATCAGAGCCTAGGTTTTATGCGTTGATGTTATGCACGAGTAGAACACAAGTGAGTTGTGGGCGATATAAGTCATACTGCTTACCAGCATGTCATACTTTGGTTCGGCGATATTGTTGGATGAAGCGGCCCGGACCGATATTACGCGTACGCTTACGCGAGACTGGTTCTACCGACGTGCTTTGCACACAGGTGGTTGGCGGGTGTCAGTTTCTCAAACTTTAGTTGAACCGAGTGTGGCTACGCCCGGTCCTTGCGAAGGTTAAAACAGCACTAACTTGACAAACTATCGTTGTGGTTTTGATGCGCAGGTAAGAACGGTTCTTGCTCAGCCCTTAGCAGCCACGTAAAACTTGCAACAACAAAGTAGAGGACGTCTAACTTGTTTTTGCAGGGCATGTTGTGATGTCATATGGTCAAGACGTGATGAGATATAAGTTGTTGTATGAGATGTTCATGTTCTGTTGAAGTTATCGGCAACAGGCAAAAGCCTTATGGTTATCTCTCTATTGCATAAGATGCAAGCGCCAAATAATTGCTTTACTTTATCGCTATGCGATAGCAATAGTTGCAAGAGCAATTGTTGGCGAGACAACCATGTGACGACACATTGATATAGATCAAGATGATGGAGATCATGGTGTCATGCCGGTGACGATGGAGATTATGACAATGCTTTGGAGATGGAGATCAAAGGCACAAGATGATCATGGCCATATCATGTCACATATTATGATTGCATGTGATGTTTATCTTTTATACATCTTATTTTGCTTAGTTCGGCGGTAGCTTTATAAGATAATCTCTCACTAAATTATCAAGGTATAAGTGTTCTCCCTGAGATTGCACCGTTGCGAAAGTTCTTCGTGCTGAGACACCATGTGATGATCGGGTGTGATAGGCTCTACGTTCAAATACAACGGGTGCAAAACAGTTGCACACGCGGAATACTCAGGTTAAACTTGACGAGCCTAGCATATAACAGATATGGCCTCGGAACACGAAGATCGAAAGGTCGAGCGTGAATCATATAGTAGATATGATCAACATAGTGATGTTCACCATTGAAACTACTCCATCTCACGTGATGATCGGACATGGTTTAGTTGATATGGATCACGTGATCACTTAGAAGATTAGAGGGATGTTTGTCTAAGTGGGAGTTCCTAAGTAATATGATTAATTGAACTTTAATTTATCATGAACTTAGTCCTGGTAGTATTAGCATATCTATGTTGTAGATCAATAGCTCGCGTTTAGCTCCCCTATTTTATTTTTGATATGTTCCTAGAGAAAAACTAAGTTGAAAGATGTTAGTAGCAATGATGCGGATTGGATCCGTGATCTGAGGTTTATCCTCATTGCTGCACAGAAGAATTATGTCCTTGATGCACCGCTAGGTGACAGACCTATTGCAGGAGCAGATACAGACGTTATGAACGTTTGGCTAGCTCAATATGATGACTACTTGATAGTTTAGTGCACCATGCTTAACAGCTTAGAATCAGGACTTCAAAGACGTTTTGAACGTCATGGACCATATGAGATGTTCCAGGAGTTGAAGTAAATATTTCAAGCAAATACTCGAGTTGAGAGATATGAAGTCTCAAACAAGTTCTATAGCTAAAAGATGGAGGAGAATAGCTCAAGCAGTGAGCATGTGTTCAGATTGTCTGGGTACTACAGTCGCTTGAATCAAGTGAGAGTTAATCTTCTAGATAAAATAGTGATTGACAGAATTCTCTAGTCACCATCACCAAGTTAGTAGAACTTTGTGATGAACTATAGTATGCAAGGGATGATGAAAATGATTCCCGAGCTTTTCATGATGATGAAATCGATGAAGGTAGAAATCAAGAAATAGCATCAAGTGTTGATGATTAACAAGACCACTAGTTTCAAGAGAAGGGCAAAGGGAAAGAAAGGGAACTTCAAGAAGAACGGCAAGCAAGTTGCTGCTCAAGTGAAGAAGCCCAAGTCTGGTCCTAAGCCTGAGACTAAGTGCTTCTACTGCAAAGGGACTGGTCACTGGAAGCGGAACTGCCCCAAGTATTTGGCGGATAAGAAGGATGGCAAAGTGAACAAAGGTATATTTGATATACAGATTATTGATGTGTATTTTACTAGTGTTCGTATCAACCCCTCGGTATTTGATATTGGTTCAGTTGCTAAGAGTAATAACTCGAAAAGTGAGTTGCAGAATGAACATAGACTAGTTAAGGGTGAAGTGACGATGTGTGTTGGAAGTGGTTCCAAGATTGATATGATCATCATCGCACACTCCCTATACTTTCGGGATTAGTGTTGAACCTAAATAAGTGTTATTTGGTGTTTGCATTGAGCATGAATATGATTTGATCATGTTTATTGCAATACGGTTATTCATTTAAGTAAGAGAATAAATTGTTGTTCTGTTTACATGAATAAAACCTTCTATGGTCATACACCCAATAAAAATGGTTTGTTGGATCTCGATCATGGTGAAACACATTTTCATAATATTGAAGCCAAAAGATGCAAAGTTAATAATGATAGTGCAACTTATTTGTGGCACTACCATTTAGATCATATTGGTGTAAAGTGCATGAAGAAAATCCATGCTGATGGGCTTTTGGAATCACTTGATTATGAATCAGTTGATGCTTGCGAACCATGCCTCATGGGCAAGATGACTAAGACTCTGTTATCCGGAACAATGGAGCGAGCAAAAGATTTGTTGGAAATCATACATACTGATGTATGTGGTCCGATGAATATTGAGGCTCGCGGCAGGTATCATTATTTTCTGATCTTCACAGATGATTTGAGCAGATATGAGTATATCTACTTGATAAAACACAAGTCTGAAACATTTGAAAAGTTCAAAGAATTTTAGAGTGAAGTGGAGAATCATCGTAACAAAAATAAAAGTTTCTACGATATGATCGCAGAAGTAAAATATTTGAGTTACGAGTTTGGCCTTCAGTTAAAACAATGTGAAATAGTTTCACTACTCACGCCACCTAGAACACCACAGTGTAATGGTGTGTCCGAACGTCATAACCGTACTTTATTAGATATAGTACGATCTATGATGTCTCTTACCGATTAACCACTATAGTTTTGAGGTTATGCATTAGAGACAGCTACATTCATATTAAATAGGGCACCATCTAAATCCGTTGAGATGACACCGTATGAACTATGGTTTGGCAAGAAACCTAAGCTGTCGTTTCTTAAAGTTTGAGGTTGCAATGCTTATGTGAAAAAGTTTCAACCTGATAAGCTCAAACCCAAATCGGAGAAGTAAATCTTCATAGGATACCCAAAAGAAACTGTTGGGTACACCTTCTATCACAGATCCGAAGGCAAGTTATTCATTGCTGAGAATGGATCCTTTCTAGAGAAGGAGTTTCTCTCGAAAGAAGTGAGTGGGAGGAAAGTAGAACTTGATGAGGTAACTGTACCCGCTCCCTTATTGAAAAGTAGTTCATCATAGAAATTTGTTCTTGTGACTACTACACCAATTAGTGAGGAAGCTAATGATGATGATCATGTAACTTCAGATCAAGTTACTACTGAACCTCGTAGGTAAACCAGAGTAAGATCCGCACCAGAGTGGTATGGTAATCCTGTTCTGGAGGTCATGTTACTTGACCATGACGAGCCTACGAACTATGAGGAAGTGATGATGAGCCCAGATCCCACGAAATGGCTTGAGGCCATGAAATCTGAGATGAGATCCATGTATGAGAACAAAGTATGGACTTTGATTGACTTGCCCAATGATCGGCAAGCCATTGAGATTAAATGGATCTTCAAGATGAAGATGGACGCTGATAGTAGTGTTACTATCTACAAAGCTAAAATTGTCGCAAAAAGGTTTTCGACAAGTTCAAGGTGTTGACTACGATGAGAGTTTCTCACTCGTATCTATGCTTAAGTCTGTCCGAATCATGTTAGCAATTGCCGCATTTTATGAAATCTGGCAAATGGATAAACAAAAATGCATTCTTTAATGGATTTATTAAAGAAGAGTTGTATATGATGCAACCAGAAGGTTTTGTCAAACCTAAAGGTACTAACAAAACATGCAAGCTCTAGCAATCCATCTATGGACTGGTGCAAGCATCTCGGAGTTGGAATATACGCTTTGATAAGTTGATCAAAGCATATAGTTTTATATAGACTTGCGGTGAAGCCTGTATTTACAAGAAAGTGAGTGGGAGCACTACAACATTTCTGATAAGTATATGTGAATGACATATTGTTGATCGGAGATAATGTAGAATTATTCTGCAAAGTATAAAGGAATGTTTGAAAGGAGTTTTTCAAAGAAAGACCTCGATGAAGCTGCTTACATATTGAGCATCAAGATCTATAGAGATAGATCAAGACGCTTGATAAATTTTTTCAATGAGTACATACCTTGACAAGTTTTTGAAGTAGTTCAAAATGGAGCAGTCAAAGAAGGAGTTCTTGCCTTTGTTACAAGGTGTGAAGTTGAGTAAGACTCAAAACCCGACCACGGCAGAAGATAGAGAGAGAATGAAAGTTATTCCCTATGCCTTAGCCATAGGTTCTATAAAGTATGCCATGTTGTGTACCAGACCTATTGTATACCCTGCCCTGTGTTTGGCAAAGGGAGTACAATAGTGATCTAAGAATAGATCACTGGACATTGGTCAAATTATCCTTAGTGGAATAAGGATATGTTTGTCGATTATGGAGGTGACAAAAAGGTCCGTCGTAAAGGGTTACCTTGATGCAAATTTTGACACTGATCCAGATGACTCTAAATCTCAATCTGGATACATATTGAAATTGGGAGCAATTAGCAAGAGTAGCTCCGTGCAGAGCATTGTTGACATAGAAATTTGCAAAATACTTACGGATCTGAATGTGGCAGACCCGTTGACTAAACTTCTCTCACAAGCAAAACATGATCACACCTTAGTACCCTTTGGGTGTTAATCACATAGCGATGTGAACTAGATTATTGACTCTAGTAAACCCTTTGGGTGTTGGTCACATGTCGATGTGAACTATTGGTATTAAATAACATGGTGATGTGAACTAGATTATTGACTCTAGTGCAAGTGGGAGACTGAAGGAAATATGCCCTAGAGGCAATAATAAAGTTATTATTTATTTCCTTATATCATGATAAATGTTTATTATTCATGCTAGAATTGTATTAACCGGAAACGTAATACATGTGTGAATACATAGACAAACAGAGTGTCACTAGTATGCCTCTACTTGACTAGCTCGTTGAATCAAAGATGGTTAAGTTTCCTAGCCATAGACATGAGTTTTCATTTGATTAACGGGGTCACATCATTAGAGAATGATGTGATTGACTTGACCCATTCCGTTAGCATAGCACTTGATCGTTTAGTTTGTTGCTATTGCTTTCTTCATGACTTATACATGTTCCTATGACTATGAGATTATGCAACTCCCGTTTACCGGAGGAACACTTTGTGTGCTACCAAACGTCACAACGTAACTGGGTGATTATAAAGGTGCTCTACAGGTGTCTCCGAAGGTACTTGTTGGGTTGGCTTATTTCAAGATTAGGATTTGTCACTCCGATTGTTGGAGAGGTATGTCTGGGCCCTCTCGGTAATGCACATCACGTAAGCCTTGCAAGCATTGCAACTAATGAGTTAGTTGCGAGATAATGTATTACGGAACGAGTAAAGAGACTTGCTAGAGACGAGATTGAACTAGGTATTGAGATACCGACGATCGAATCTCGGGCAAGTAACATACCGATGACAAAGGGAACAACGTATGTTGTTATGCGGTTTGACCGGTAAAGATCTTCGTAGAATATGTGGGAGCCAATATGAGCATCCAGGTTCCGCTATTGGTTATTGATCGGAGACGTGTCTCGGTCATGTCTACATTGTTCTCGAACCCGTAGGGTCCGAACGCTTAAGGTTTCGATGACAGTTATATTATGAGTTTATGAGTTTTGATGTACTGAAGGAGTTCGGAGTCCCGGATGAGATTGGGGACATGACGAGGAGTCTCGAAATGGTCGAGACGTAAAGATCGATATATTGTACGACTATATTCGAACATCGGAAAGGTTCCGAGTGATTCGGGTATTTTTCGGAGTACCGGAGAGTTACGGGAATTCGCGGGGAGTATATGGGCCTTATTGGGCCATACGGGGATAGAGGAGAGAGGCCAAAAGGAAGGAGGCATGCCCCCCCCCCTCTGGTCCGAATTGGACAAGGGGTGCAACCCCCTTTTCCTTCTCCCTCTCCTCCTCTTTCCTTCTCTCCTACTCCAACAAGGAAAGGAGGAGTCCTACTCCCGGTAGGAGTAGGACTCCCCCCTTGGCGTGCCCTCCTCCTAGGCCGGCCGCCTTCCCCCTTGCTCCTTTATATACAGGGGCATGGGGGCACCTCTAGACACAACAAGTTTATCAAGTTGATCGTCTCTTAGCCGTGTGCGGTGCCCCCCTCCACCATAGTCCACCTCGATAATACTGTAGCGGTGCTTAGGCGAAGCCCTGCGTTGGTAGAACATCAACATCGTCACCACGCCGTCGTGCTGATGAAACTCTCCCTCAACACTCGGCTGGATCGGAGTTCGAGTGACGTCATCGGGCTGAACATGTGCAGAACTCGGAGGTACCGTGCGTTCGGTACTTGATCGGTCGGATCGTGAAGACGCACGACTACATCAACCGCGTTGTGCTAACGCTTCCGCTTTCGGTCTACGAGAGTACGTGGACACACTGTCCCCTCTCGTTGCTATGCATCACCATGATCTTGCGTGTGCGTAGGAATTTTTTTTCAAATTACTACGTTCCCCAACAAAAGTGACACATCCTCTAGAGTAGGAGCCATCTCTCCCCATCGAAAGTGAAACGTGTGGGTCTCTAGCCTCCAACGGTCCACTAAGCAACTCAACAAGGAGGAGTCAATGGCGAGGCGTTTCTCACCCGGGATAGACTCAACCAAACGCGCGAAAGGTAAAAGGCCGGCCCATTTCAACCTTCATCAGAGAACATTTCAGTTAGTGTCTCCCATTAATATGCATGCGAGTGTGCAAATTAATAAAGTACGTACCGCTGGACCCATCCTGGGTGTATGATCCAGTGCTCCTTAGGAGTGCGAGTGACCAGAGGCTCAAGCTTGCGCTCATACCATATCGCAGCACGATGAACCCTATCAATATCCCCATTCAGCAACCACAGTCTCGACATTCCTGCACATGTAAATTCAGGACATAGTGCTACACTTAATACAAATTCAGAACATAGTGCCACACTTAATACAAATTCAGAATATAGTGCCACACTTAATAGAAATTCAGAACATAGTGCCGCACTTAATACAAATTCAGAACATAGTGCCACACTTAATACAAATTCAGAACATAGTGCCACACTTAATACAAATTCAGAATATAGTGCCACACTTAATACAAATTTAGAACATACTACTGCTAGTTTACCTTCTTCCTCTCCCTCTTACTCCTCTTTTTCCTCTACCTCCTCTTCGTCCCCGGTTGCCTCGTCCATGCCCAGTGACGAAAGTGGGACAATTAGTGTCCCTATGGCCAAATTCATTGCATAGAATGTATTGCTTAGTCGGACCTCCTGCTTCAGATTCATCCATATCATTCCGGATGCGCTGACACTGCCGTCTGCCTCTACTTGTACGCATATGCTCTGGGTTTGGAATGTAACGCCTTTCAGCGGGGTTGACGCTGTTGAAGTTACCCATTGATCAAAAACCCATCAGCACACCTGTCCATGTATTGAGGACAGACTCTTTTAGAAAATATGGAGACACAAACGATATTGCGTCCATTCCAAGTTGCCCGCAAGCTGCAAGTACATGTGAGCAAGGTAGGTGAAGCAACTTCGGTTTGTTGCACGTGCACTCACATGTTGGCCAGGCTTCATTACCAATTTTCACCTCATGCGTCCTCAAATCATTTGCACATCCGAATTTGTTGTTGCTTAAGCGGACCTCAAACCTTCTTTCTTGATTACCGATGGCGACAACAGTGTGTGAGCTAGCTTTTTGCATCTTGTTGTCCATGTACTTCGTGACTCTTTTACAGTACCGTGTATTCGGGTTGCTCAAGATATGTTGCTCTACTTTTTGACGTTTATCTCTGAAATACTTGACGGTGCCATAGAAAATACCCTCAACGATGGTTGTAAGTGGCAATGCCCGGTTTCCTCTGAGGACAAAGTTGTATGTTTCCGCGAGGTTCATTGTCATGACACCGTACCTTGCTCCATGTGTGTCATGTAGCAAAGACCACCTCTACAGAGGCTCATGCTCTATCCACTACTGGAAGGTTTTAATCGACCTCCCGAGCCTTCTCCTAGTACCAGGTGGGTCAAAGCCTGGCAGGTCACAGAGCCCAACAGGCTCCTCCTCCACGGCCGCTGTTCCTGTTGCCAACTGTGCAGCTACTGCTTCAACATGTGCCCTCACCGCTGCATCTCTTGCAGCTTTCCTATCCCTCACGTGTCTCTGCATGCACACATTATGTCTGTCACGTATCAAATTGTACTTCCATAACTGGTTCTGCTTACAGAGTTTTTTGAACAGATTCATCGGGTTCTTATTTCTAAACTGTGAGAAGAAATTAGCCCCCAGATGGCGCATGCACCAACGGCTCTGCAAGTCCTTCCATGGAGCTTGTTCCTCAGGGCCTGGGTTTGTCAGTGTCCTTATTGCACTGAGTATACCTGCATGCTTGTCATGAAGGATGCATACATTGGGCTTCTCCTTCACAACTGATATTTTCAACTACCTGAAGAACCATGTCCAACTTTCAATGTTCTCACTCTCCACAAAAGCAAATGTGAGTGGGACAACTTGATTTTGGCCATCTTGACCTATGGTTGTCAGGATCTGACCCTTGTACTTGCCTGTGAGAAAAGTACCATCAACACATATCACCGGTCGGCAATGCGTGAAAGTTTCGATGCATACACCGAACGAGAAGAAGAGACGATGCAGCACCCTCACAGTTGGGAACTCTGGCATGAACATGTCTTGGATATCGATATAGGTGCCTGGATTCCGTTGCTGCAGGGTGTGGAGGAGCTGGACAACAGAGTCATATGCATCAAAATAAGAACCAAATCTCCTCTCAAGTGCCCCATGCTTAGCCCTCCAAGCCTTGCCATAAGAAATCATGTACTTGAACCTGGTGAATACTTTTGTCCGGACTGCCTTCACTTCCATAGCTTTGCCCTACACTATCTCATCGTAAAACAACCGAGCAATAAGCGTCGATGAAAGGTTGGCATGATCTTGAGGGATGCAGGGAATAAGACAAGTGTGATTAACTAAGTCACTGATCACCCAACTTGTGCCATACTTAGGGAGAAAGCCGTGCACCCTGGTGGGACAATCTACGTTCTTGCATACCATTGTCAGGAATTTCTGACTGGACACCTGAGCTGTGAAAACCCTTTGCGTGGACATTGCCCAATTAATTATTGCATCCTTCAGGGCTTGCTTGTTCGGATACATAGCACCCTTCGCAATATTGTTCTGGTGGTATTGCCAGCCAGAATCATGTCCATCGTTCATAATCATTGCACATGAGAAGTCACGATTCCACGATGCAGGATTCGGGACCTCCTCTGCATTTTCTTATTCATCTGACTTGTCGGAATCATCGGCATGACCCCTTTCAACATCGTTGTCTTCTTCTTCCATCTGGTCGTGCATGTGCCCATCTACCTCGTCAGCGTCCACCTCGCCATTGTAATCACCATTGGCATTTCCTCCTTCTACCTGACTACTCTGCCCTGGTTCATAACCATAAGCATTTCCTCCTTCAACCTGATTGCTCTGTCCTTGTTTGTAACCATCATCTCCAGCATTTGACATAGATAACTGCCTCCCTACACTGCTATGACCAGGATCGTAGCCACCCTTGCCTTCATGTGCAATGACCTCCTTCACGACGGGAAGCACTAAAGCAATAGGATTGCATCCCCTTCGTTCACAACCTTGTAACCACCGCACCCAATCGGAGTCTCGCTCTATTGGCCTCAAATAAAAGTAAATTATTGAACTTGACCGTGTCCACAATGCATGAACACCGACGGTGTGTGTTTCAGTATCAAGACCTAAACTTGCCGCAATCCATTCTTTCAACTACTGACAGACCATGTTTGAGGTGCGCTCATTGGCACCTCTATGTGAGTAAATTCACTCGGATCTGCTCCCATTCAGTTGTTTGGACAGTACCAGGACCGTAGTAAAATCTGAACTTCACTACATCGGACATCAGACATCTCGGCTCACCTATTTTTTTCAACAATGAAATACAAGTATTAAGCAACAACTTAAAATACCCCACTAACAAATATTAGACATGTCTATATATTAGCTAGCTATATATTACAGAATATTAACGGAGCAACTAATACAATTCACACACCTACAAGTATATTACGAATATTTGCCGGATCAACTACAAATATTGATAGATTTCAATATTTGACTGGACTGCCTATATTACGGATTTTACCGGAGCTACTACAAATACGGACACTCCTAAATACTTGACATCCACATATAGTACGGAATATTACCGGAGCAACTACACATTTTTACACAACTAATTAGTTGACATCTAAATATATTTACGTATACTACCGGGGCAAATAACAATAATTGCACACCTAATTTATTTCACATCGAAACATATTAACAAATACTACCGAAGCACATACGAAAAATAAAATGTTTGCCGAAATATACCCTTGAAGCGTGCGTGCGAACGAAGAACGACGAACAACGAACGGTGGCTACCAAACTGTCGGAGCTTCACCTCCACCACCTCCAACACACTGCCCCAACTTCACCACTACCACCTCCACCTCCACCGCTGGTACGTCTCCGTCGTATCTACTTTTCCAAACACTTTTGCCCTTATTTTGGACTCTAACTTGCATGATTTGAATGGAACTAACCCGGACTGACGCTATTTTCAGCAGAATTGTCATGGTGTTATTTTTGTGCAGAAATAAAAGTTCTCGGAATGACCTGAAAATCAATGGAGAATTATTTTGGAATATATAAAAAATACTGGAAGAAAGATCCATGTCAGGCAGCCCACCACCTGTCCAAGAGGGTGGGGGCGCGCCCTACCCCCTGGGCGCGCCCCTTGCCTCGTGGGCCCCCTGACGCTCCACCGACCTCAACCTTGACTCCATATATTCACTTTCGGGGAGAAAAAAATCAGGGAGAAGGATTCATCGCGTTTTACGATACGAAGCCGCCGCCAAGCCCTAAACTCTCTCGGGAGGGTTGATCTGGAGTCCGTTCGGGGCTCCGGAGAGGGGAATCCGTCGCCATCATCATCATCAACCTTCCTCCATCACCAATTTCATGATGCTCACCGTCGTGCGTGAGTAATTCCATCGTAGGCTTGCTGGACGGTGATGGGTTGGATGAGATTTATCATTTAATCGAGTTAGTTTTGTTAGGGTTTGATCCCTAGTATCCACTATGTTATGAGATTAATGTTGCTATGACTTTGCTATGCTTAATGCTTGTCACTAGGGCCCGAGTGCCATGATTTCAGATATGAACCTATTATGTTTTCATCAATATATGAGAGTTCTTGATCCTATCTTGCAAGTCTATAGTCACCTATTATGTGTTATGATCCGTTAACCCCGAAGTGAAATAATCGGGATACTTACCGATGATGACCGTAGTTTGAGGAGTTCATGTATTCACTATGTGTTAATGCTTTGGTCCGGTACTCTATTAAAAGGAGGCCTTAATATCCCTTAGTTTCCAATAGGACCCCGCTGCCACGGGAGGGTAGGACAAAAGATGTCATGAAAGTTCTTTTCCATAAGCTCGTATGACTATATTCAGAATACATGCCTACATTACATTGATGAACTGGAGCTAGTTCTGTGTCACCCTAGGTTATGACTGTTACATGATCGATCGCATCCGGCATAATTCTCCATCACCGATCCAATGCCTACGAGCTTTCCGCATATTGTTCTTTGCTTATTTACTTTTCCGTTGCTACTGTTGCCATCACTATAAAACACCAAAAATATTACTTTTGCTACCGTTACTTTTCCACCGTTACCACTACTATCATATTACTTTGCTACTAAACACTTTGCCGTAGATATTAAGTTTCCAGGTGTGGTTGAATTGACAACTCAGCTGCTAATACTTGAGAATATTCTTTGGCTCCCCTTGTGTCGAATCTATAAATTTGGGTTGAATACTCTACCCTCGAAAACTGTTGCGATCCCCTATACTTGTGGGTTATCAAGACCATTTTCTGGTGCCGTTGCCAGGGATCATAGCTCTATTCTTTGAGCCACTTGGGATTTATATCTGCTGGTCACTATGAGGAACTTGAAAGACGAAAGAACTAAGATTTCCCTCAACTATGAGGGGAGGTAAGGAACTGCCATCTAGCTCTGCACTTGATTCACCTTCTGTTTTGAGTAAGCTTGCGACACCTACACATGCTATTGATTCCGATAGGTCGCATGTTATTGATGATGCCACTTCTACTTTGCATGATACTTATGATGAAACTACTTCTATGCTTGATACTACTGTGCCACTTGGTGAATTTCTTGATGAACAACTTGCTAGGGCTAGAGAGAATGAAATTGTTGAAACTGATAATATTGATGAAAGTGATGATGAAGATTCTCCCCCTAGATATGAATTGCTTGTTGTTCCTGAGGGTTATGTTATGGATGAAGAAACTACTAGAGACTTTCTTGCCTGCAATGATAGAAGTGATCTTAAGAAGTTATTAGCTAAGCTTAAAGAAAAAACTCTGAATGCTAGAATGAAATACAATCCTGCTTATGCTACTTCACCTATCTTTATTACTGATAAGGATTATGATTTCTCTATTGATCCTGAGTTAATTACTTTGGTTGAATCTGATCCTTTCTATGGCTATGAATCTGAAACTGTTGTGGCACATCTTACTAAATTAAATGATATAGCTATCCTGTTTACTCATGATGAGAAAACTCGCTACTATTATATCCTTAAATTATTTCCGTTCTCATTAAAGGGTGATGCTAAGATATGGTTTAATTCTATTGATCCTGGTTGTGTGCGTAGTCCCCAGAATATGATTTACTACTTCTCTGCTAAATATTTCTCCGCTCATAAGAAACAACCTGCTTTAAGGGAAATATATAATTTTGTGCAAATCGAAGAAGAGAGTCTCCCACAAGCTTGGGGGAGGCTTCTCCAATTACTTAATGCTTTGCATGATCATCCTCTCAAGAAAAATCAAATACTTGATATCTTTTATAATGGACTAACCGATGCTTCCAGAGATTACCTGGATAGTTGTGCTGGTTGTGTTTTCAGGGAAAGAACACTTGATCAATCTGAAATTCTATTGAATAATATGTTGACCAATGAAAATAATTGGGCACTTCATGAACCAACTCCTAAGGCAACTCCAAAGAAAAGGGGTATTCTATTTCTCAGTCCTGAAGATATGCAAGAGGCAAAGAAATCTATGAAAGAAAAAGGTATTAAAGCTAAAGATGTTAAGAATTTACCACCTAATGAAGAAATACATGGTCTTAATTTGCCTCCTGTTGAAGAAATACATGGTCTTGATAACCCGACACAGATAGTAAAGGTAAATTCTCTCTATAGATATGATAAAGTTGAAATTCCTCCTGCTAAGTTTGCTAGCCAATGTTTTGATGAATTTGATAACTTTATGGTTAAGCAAGAAGATTTTAATGGTTATTTTGGTAGACGATTGAAACATAATTCTTGTATGATTGAACACTTGAGTCATTATATGGCTAGTGTTAAAGGTGAACTTAAACTTATTAGTAAACATGCTTCTATGGTTACCGCTCAAGTAGAACAAGTACTTAAAGCTCAGAATGATTTGCTCAATGAATTAAACAATAATAATAACAATGATGTTAGATTTGTGACTAGAGGTGGTAAAATGACTCAGGTACCTCTGTATCCTGAGGGCCACCCTAAGAGAATTGAGCAAGATTCTCAGAGAACTACTATAGATGCACCTAGTCCTTCTAAAAGGAAGAGAAAGAAAAATGCTAGGACTTTGCATGCTTCTAGTGAACCTGTTGTTGACACACCTGAGAATCCCAATGATATTTTTATTTCTGACGTTGTAACACAATCTGGTAATGAACATGAACCTAGTGATAATGTTAATGATGATGTTCATGTTGATGCTCAACCTAGCAAAGATAATGATGTAGAGATTGAACCTTTTGTTGATCTTGATAACCCATAATCAAAGAAATAAACGTTATGATAAGAGATACTTTGTTGCTAGGAAGCACGGTAAGGAAAGAAAAGCATGGGTTCAGAAACCCATGCCTTTTCCTCCTAAACCATCCAAGAAAAAGAATGATGAGGATTTTGAGCGCTTTGCTGAAATGATTAGACCTATCTTTTTGCGTATGCGTTTGACTGATATGCTTAAAATGAATCCTTATGCTAAATATATGAAAGAAATTGTTACTAATAAAATAAAGATACCCGAAGCTGAAATTTCCACCATGCTTGCTAATTATACTTTTAAGGGTGGAATACCAAAGAAACTTGGAGATCTAGGAGTACCAACTATACCATGCTCCATTAAAAAACTATGTTAAAACTACTTTATGTAATCTTGGAGCCGGTGTTAGTGTTATGCCTCTCCCTTTATATCGTAGACTTGATTTGAATAAGTTGACACCTACTGAAATATCTTTGCAAAAGGTTGATAAATCAACTGCTATACCTGTCGGTATTTGTGAGGATGTGCATGTTGTGGTTGCAAACGTTACTATTTTAACGGACTTTGTTATTCTTGATATTCCCAAGGACGATAGTATGTCTATTATTCTTGAAAGACCCTTTTTGAATACTGCAGGGGCTGTTATTGATTACACCAAAGGCAATGTCACTTTTCATGTTAATGGTAATGAGCATACGGTACACTTTCCGAGAAAACAACCTCAAGTCCACAGTATCAATTCTATTGGAAAAATTTCAACAATTACTATTGGAGGTTTTGAATTTCCTCTTCCTACTGTCAAGAAGAAATATGATATTCTTATTGTTGGGGACATGCATATCCCCATTGAGGTAACCTAGTGTTATTCGAAAATTCTCCGGTTTCATGCAATTCGAAATGAGTTTGTTAACAAGACCTGATCAACCTTATTAGTGGATTCCTTTGGATGAGCATGAGATGGATGAATTTAGAAAACACAACTCTCTGTACCCTCTTTTTACTTTCTGTTATTTATATCAAAAAGCAAAAATAGTAGTTTCTGTATGTTTCCTGAATTATCCATGCAATAAAAAATCACCCTGAGACTATTACCTTGCCTGGTCCTTCTTTGTTTGACTTACCTGCAGGCAAGTACCTTTTTCCACTGGAGGCCATTCAAGCCTATCGAAACCCCACACCAGCTACAGAGCCAGAGCCGGAACCACAATTTGATCCTCACCGACAGTCTGTTTATCAGTGGAATCCCGAAGAGATCGCCAACCAGTGGCACCAGGGGGATTCTTCTCAGTACGACCCCAACTATTACTTTGGATATCCGCCAGGCTAGCCGTGGCCATAGACCAACTTAGGCCAAAAGCCTAAGCTTGGGGGACTACGTATTTCTCACCGACATTATATTCCTGCTCACACACTCATGCTAGTTGTCAGTGCTCATACTTTTTCATTGTAATATCCATGCTATTTTATTTTCCTTTTTATGCTTTCTTCTTGTGTGTTTGATAAACCTTAAGAAAAACAAAAAAAATAGTTGTAGCTTTTTAGCTGGTTTACTTTTCATGCTGTAGTAGTAGTAATTAAAAAGAAAACCCAAAAGATTTCGCGTTCTTCTTTTGCTTGTTGGGAGCTTTCCCGTGTAAATAGTTTTATTTCTTTTTCTTTCGGGGTCGAGAGGAGAAGACAGTGATTAAAATGTTGAGTGGCTCTCATATACATTATTGTTGATCTAACAAAGAGTCCATATTACCTTGTCTTCTCTCTTGAATTGAATGCTTGCAGATTTCAGCTTAGTCCGATGCACGTGCACCGTTATTATTATCCACGCTATTCGGTCGTGCAAGTGAAAGGCAATAATGATGATTATATGATGAACTTATTGAGATGAGAAAAGCTGGTATGAACTCGACCTCTCTTGTTTTTGTAAATATGATTAGTTCATCGTTCCTGATCCAGCCTATTATGAAAGAAACATATTTGCAATAAAAATTAGAGATTATAGTTGCTTATGCCATGCTTAATTAGCTAGGAGCTTATAATGGTTTATCTTGCGTGCCAACAAGCTATTAAAGTAGTTGTGATGTGGTATGATAGGGTGGTATCATCTTTTGAACAATTCGAGTGGCTTGACTTGGCACATGTTCACGCATGTAGTTGAAACAAAATCAACATAGCCTCTACGATATTTATGTTCATGGTGCATTATATCCTACTCATGCTTGCATTCGGTGGTTATTAATTTTAATGCATGTTCATGACTGTTGTCGCTCTCTAGCTGGTCGCTTCCCAGTCTTTTTCTAGCCTTCACTTGTACTAAGCGAGAATACTGCTTGTGCATCAAATTCCATAAACCTCAAAGTTGTTCCATATGAGTCCATCATATCTACCTATATACAGTATCTACCTGCCGTTCCAAGTAAATATGTATGTGCCAAACTCTAAACCTTCAAATAAACATTTTGTTTTGTATGCTCGAATAGCTCATGTATCAACTAGAGTTGTCTGTATCTTCCATGCTAGGCGGGTTATTCTCAAGGGGAGTGGACTCCGCTCCTCACTCACGAGAAAATGGCTGGTCACCGGGATGCCCAGTCCCATGCTTTATGCAAATCAAATCAAAATAATTGCAAACAAAACTCCCCCGGTGTCGGGGATATACCCCGCGAAGTAACCCGGCCAGACTTGGCGATTCACCGGCGACCCGCACTGACCCGACGGTTTACAAACAACCTCACTGAACATTATGATTCACTCGTAACCCGGCGGGCGGGACAGACGGATGACGAGGCCCAAGGCCCAGAAGGCCGGTTCATGTTATAGTGGGCCGGTTTAAGAGGAAAGGCGTGAGAAATATTTTGCCTTACAAGGAGTTAAGACCTGGACTTGTATACGGTTTGTATTAGAAGGTAGATTAGTCCTAATCCTAATAGGACTCCACATGTAACCTGTCCCTTTCACATATATAAGGAGGGGCAGGGCTCCCCAAAGGGGGAAGCAAGCAAGAAACAATCTCTAGGGCTAGACACAAAGGGGGAGCCGGCTTATGCGGCGACTCTCTCGTGAGCATAATGAGATCTAGCTACAAACAGCATGTAGGGCTATTACCAGATGATGTTTCCCGGGGCCCGAAGCTGTCTAAATCCTTGTCTTGTGTTGCGTCTCTCGATTCCGCTCAACCTATCTCAAGCTACTACAAAGATGTGTTGGCCTCACGACTAAGTTCTCACACTAGGACATCTGTCGTGACAATTCCACGACAGGAAGGATCTTTTAGGGTTCGAGAAGCTACGACCTGCCGGATCAGCGAGAGCCGGTGTGGAAGAATTCATGTCAACTATGAAGTTCATTAGTCAAAGATTGAAAAAGTTTTTCAGCGGCGGCATATACAAAGTTTGAGACAAGAGAACCTAGAATTCGGCATACTATGCGTCGCCGCCGAGGCGGCCTGACGAACCGAAGCTAGATCAATGAAGGCAGCCGATAGGATTTCCGTTGAGCCGCCGTACGCCGCGTCATATCGATCCGCAAGTTGCCGCTGCTACGTATATATGTCTGAAGCCCCGAGTACGCAGTGTCCCGTTTGCTGTTTTGAGAGAATCAACCGCTGCTGCTGTTTCGAGTCCCAAGGGCCTTCACGTGAAGCTAAGCAGAATTGTTTTGTGCTTTCATTACCGATTAAGAACAGTACTTCGATCAGCCGGCTACTAGTGCTAGTGCTTGTCACATCAAGCTACAGTTTTTTTGTTCCGAACAGCACGTCAAGTTACAGAGAGCACGCGTCTGGGCGTTCCGTCGAATCTAGATGAAAGATCAATTTTTTGCTGTCACAGGTGTGTGTTGCCGAAATCGACAAGAATTGTGCTGCAAACCGCCGAACGTCGTGTCAGATCAGTCCACGTGAAAACTCAGATTTTTTGGGAGGAGTAATCTGTACAACAAGGTCCAGACTCGTTTTTTAATCATTCTTTTTGATCAGGCCAGCCACGAGTGCTAGTACGTGAGTCTACTAGTAGTATTTGTTCAGTTTTTCAAAGGGAAGAAGACCACGACCCGGATTATGCTCCATTGCCGAGTCGCTCGCGGCGTGCAAATCGCCGTTCACCCCTGTTCAGAGCCGCTTGGGTTTTAAACTGACATTTATGCTGATCTCCACCTTGAGCCGTTCCATGTGAATCCGCTGCTAAGTTGCCGCCGTCAAAACCGCCTCCATCTTACACTGTATCGGGGCCTCCGTCTCCGCCGGCGGGTCTTGCTACTACGGTCATGTGTTCACAGCCTCTGTCGAGTCACTACGAGCTGGAGGAAAATCCGGACGACCCCACAACAACTTGCCGGCCTGCCACCTCCGCCTTGGGGTACCTGCTTGGTGGGAGGACACGCGGATTAATCCTGCGCTATTAAGAAAAACAGAGGTTATCTACGGATATTGCGTACGGATCATTTGTCGTACCAATGCACCAGGTGATATCTATACAGTTTACTTTTTATTAATAAATACTTGTTAATTTTTTTTAAAACAACCACTCTGACCTATAGTGTTGTTATATATAGGTAAATTATTCATTACAAAAGTGGTGTTATACCGCGAATTCACGTTCGGCTGTGCCGCGTGGCTCCACGGGCACGCGTGTCGCGGTCCAGTTTACATCAAATGCGCCAGCTGACTTGCCCGTCCGCACCACCTTACAACGCCACGGACGACTCGCCCGTCCGCCCTCGCGGCCGATTCACGTATCCACGCCAGCTTACAACGTGGAAGACAACTCGCTCGTCCGCGATGGTCTACAACACTATGGGCGATTTACCCGTCCGACCCCGTGGCCGACTCTCCCGTCCACGCCGGTTTACAATGCCACGGCCGATTCATTTGTTGTCTGGGCGAATTAGGTGCATGGCCGGTTCATCTGCCTGAACCGCCGGGACCATATTGAGTCGCCGACCAACCTAAACCGCCTCTGTCACGATGAAGGGATCATCCATTGTCCGAACAAAAAAATCAAGTGATATCCATCCGGTTTGTTTTCATAGCACATATTAATTTTTGTGTGAACAATTACTTTGGCATGTGATATTTTTTGATGCATGACAATTGTTCATTACAAATGAGGCGTTATCTTACGGGCACGAAGCACGCACTAGCAATGTTTTGCACTGGCATTTTGTCCATGTCATACCACCCGGTGAATGAACGTGAGAAAGTCGCCGTCTCTGTGGCCCGGTTTACATCAGCTTGCCGGGACTGTACCCGCGATTAACTCGCCCGTCCGTACCGATTTACGACACCGGTGCCGATTTTCCCCATCCGCACCGGCTTACAATGCCACGTCCGACTCATCTGTCCGAGCTGCCTCTGATGTTGCGGTCGTCCTTGTTGTCCATCTCTCGCAGCCTAGTCTACATCAACATACCGGGCCGCACCTGCCTGCATGAGCTTTTTATTGAGTATGAACAAGTCGCAACTTGGGTAGCCTGGTTTTTCTTTCAACAAAATGGAGGCAAATTATCATATACTATCAACCGCCGTCTGCACTGGGTGGTTCAATGGGTAGGCGCACAAGTCGCCGCCACTACAGTTTGGTTAACTTCAAATCACCAGTTGGAAGGAACCATTGGCCGAGTTGCTGACACGGCTCATACGGGATCATTTATAACCCACCACAGTCACCTCAACCTTCTGTGGATTCACATCGTGCTATCAACACCAATAATATACAAGTTATGCCGGTTTATATCATGGTCAAATATGAAGAATTTCAAGCCAACTCCTCGAATCACCTTTGAGACTCGAGGGCTACAATGACATGACTCAGCAAATCTTGCCAGTTTCAGCAAATTTAAGAACCCCAGGACGATGGAGGGAAAGATAACCCCGGGGGCTAAACTTGGCGGCTAATGTCGGGGATATACCCCGCAGAGTAACCCGGGCGGAAGTATAACCCGGCCGGACTTAGCGATTCACCGGCGACCCGCACTGACCCGACGGTTTACAAACAATCTGACTGAACATTATGATTCACTGGTAACCCGGCGGGCGGGACAGACGGATGACGAGGCCCAAGGCCCAGAAGGCCGGTTCATGTTATAGTGGGACGGTTTAAGAGGAAAGGCGTGAGGAATATTTTGTCTTACAAGGAGTTAAGACCTGGACTTGTATCCGGTTTGTATTAGAAGGTAGATTAATCCTAATCCTAACAGTACTCCACATGTAACCCGTCCCTTCCACATATATAAGGAGGGGCAGGGCTCCCCAAAGGGGGAGGCAAGTAAGAAACAATCTCTAGGGCTAGACACAAAGGGGGAGCCGGCTTATGCGGCGACTCTCTCGTGAGCATAATGAGATCTAGCCACAAACAGCATGTAGGGCTATTACCGGATGATGTTTCCCGGGGCCCGAAGCTGTCTAAATCCTTGTCTTGTGTTGCGTCTCTCGATTCCGCTCAACCTCTCTCAAGCTACTACAAATATGCGTTGGCCTCACGACTAAGTCCTCACACTAGGACATCTTCCGTGACAATTCCACGACACCCGGGACTCTTGTTAGTTGGAGGCACTCGTTGTTTCGAGCAAGCCATGGATTGATGCTTGTTGGTGGAGGAGGAGTATAAACTTTACCATTCTGTTTGGAAACCGCCTATAATGTGTGTAGCATGGAAGATATCGAGATCTCTCGGTTGTTATGTTGACAATGAAAGCATACCACTCAAAATATTATTCATATCTATTCAAAACCGAGCTCTGGCACCTCTACAAATCCCTGCTTCCCTATGCGAAGGGCCTATCCATTTACTTTTATGTTGAGTCATCACCCACTTATTAAAAAGCACCAGTTGGAGAGCACCACTGTCATTTGCATCAATTACTGTTAGTTTACATTGAGTATACTTAACTGGATCTCTTTTACCATGAATTACAATGTCTAGTCAGTCCTTGATCTTTAAAGGTTCTCTGCATTTATGTTTTGCGGTCTCAAAAAGGGCTAGCGAGATACCATCTTGTCATATCATATCATGATTGTTTTAAGAAAGTGTTGTCATCCGAGATTTATTATTATTGCTCGCTAGTTGATTATGTCATTGATATGAGTAAACATGAGACCTAAGTGTTATTATGAATATGGTTAGTTCATAATTTTTGCTGAAAACTTGAATGCTGGCTTTACATATTTACAACAATAAGAGCAAACAGAGTTTGTAAAAGTTTTTCTTTTTCACTTTCAGTTTATCAACTGAATTGCTTGAAGACAAGCAAAGGTTTAAGCTTGGTGGAGTTGATACGTCTCCGTCGTATCTACTTTTCCAAACACTTTTTCCCTTGTTTTGGAGTCTAACTTGCATGATTTGAATGAAACTAACCCGGACTGACGCTGTTTTCAGCAGAATTGTCATGGTGTTATTTTTATGCAGAAATAAAAGTTCTCGGAATGACCTGAAAATCAACGGAGAATTATTTTAGAATATCTAAAAAATACTGGAAGAAAGATCCATGTCAGGGGGCCCACCACCTGTCCACGAGGGTGGGGGCGCTCTACCCCCCCAGGGCGCCCCCTGCCTCGTGGGCCCCCTGACGCTCCACCGACCTCAACCTTGACTCCATATATTCACTTTCGAGGAGAAAAAAATCAGGGAGAAGGATTCATCGCGTTTTACGATACGGAGCCGCCGCCAAGCCCTAAACCCTCTCGGGAGGGCTGATCTGGAGTCCGTTCGAGGCTCCGGAGAGGGGAATCCATCGCCATCATCATCATCAACCTTCCTCCATCACCAATTTCATGATGCTCACCGCCGTGGCTGGGTAATTCCATCGTAGACTTACTGAACGGTGATGGGTTGGATGAGATTTATCATGTAATCGAGTTAGTTTTGTTAGGGTTTGATCCCTAGTATCCACTATATTCTGAGATTGATGTTGCTATGACTTTGCTATGCTTAATGCTTGTCACTAGGGCCCGAGTGCCATGATTTCAGATCTAAACGTATTATGTTTTCATCAATATATAAGAGTTCTTGATCCTATCTTGCAAGTCTATAGTCACATATTATGTGTTATGATCCGTTAACCCCGAAGTAACAATAATCGAGATACTTACCGGTGATGACCGTAGTTTGAGGAGTTCCTGTATTCACTATGTGTTAATGCTTTAGTCCGGTACTCTATTAAAAGGAGGCCTTAATATCCCTTAGTTTCCAATGGGACCCCGCTGCCACGGGAGGGTTGGACAAAAGATGTCATGCAAGTTCTTTTCCATAAGCACGTATGACTATATTCAGAATACATGCCTACATTACATTGATGAACTGGAGCTAATTCTGTGTCACCCTAGCTTATGACTGTTACATGATCGATCGCATCCGGCATAATTCTCCATCATCGATCCAATGCCTACGAGCTTTCCACATATTGTTCTTCGCTTATTTACTTTTCCGTTGCTACTGTTGTCATCACTATAAAACACCAAGAATATTACTTTTGCTACCGTTACTTTTGCCACCAATATCACTGCTATCATATTACTTTGCTACTAAACACTTTGCTGCAGATATTAAGTTTCCAGTTATGGTTGAATTGACAACTCAGCTGCTAATAGTTGAGAATATTCTTTGGCTACCCTAGTGTCGAATCTATAAATTTGAGTTGAATACTCTACCCTCGAAAACTATTGTGATCCCCTATACTTGTGGGTTATCAACCGCCGCAACAACCTCCACCAATGAGCTAGAAAAAAACTCCACCAAAATGCTCACCACGACCACCATGAGCTACCCATCAGTAGATCGAGACCACTTTTGGTTGCCCTAACTAAGTTGAATCCATTCACAGTGCCAAAACCGCAAATAACTGGCTCATTTAGGTCTAGAAATTGGAGGCATTTTCGTGTAGAGAGATGAGAAGGAAAGAACAGAGGAAGAACAGAAGCTCTCGCGTGGAGGAAGAGGATAATAGGCACACGAAGCCAGGCCCGCCGTGCGTTGTGGGGCTGCACCCTGTCGGCCAGCAGCAGGCCGATCGGCCCGCGGTAGGCTGACAGGGGCGCCCATGTGACCGCCCGCGCCGACAGCTCCCTCCCTCCTCCCTCGCGACGTGGCCTGCCCAATGCGCGGCCGACACATGGCACACACGACAGCTGTCGGTCGGCTACTGGCCGACTACACCCACTCGGCCTGCTGCGGGCTGACTAGGCGCACTCGGCCTGCGGCAGGCCGACGGTCTATTATTTTTGAAAATTATTTTTTGGGCGTAATATTTATGCAAATTATGAAAAAATGTATTATTTAAAAGAAAATTAGCCTCCTTTTTGCGCATCTGGCAGGAATATGGAGAACCGCTCTTTCGTCCAAAAGCATAGCTACGGCGGCTCCTGTGGGCCTTGTGTTTACGGGATGATATTGAAATGTCAAAAATACACACCCACTCAGCAATATACACTTTCGGCTGGGCTGGAACGTATCCAAATAAACGATTGAAGATATTTCATTGTAATTCTTAGTCATAGAAATAACTTTGTATTTTTTTGGATTTTCGATCCAAATCACGATACCTGTAATTATTATGAGTATGAATAAAATTAAAGCCGTTTCTAAGAAAAAACTAGTTAGGGGTTATTCCTTCAAAGTTCACTCCCTACTTGTTTATTCAAAACATTTTATCTCCCGTACCGTTCATTCAAATACCGAACCCTTTTAACGTTGGATTTCTGTCAAAAAGAAGTTGGATTTCTTGCGTCGATATCTTTAAAAGTAGATCCCATATTAATAGGTTTCGACATAAAAAAATCATGAAAAACTACCCAAAAATATAGGAAACCAAAAAAAAGGAGTACCAAAAAAACCAAGATCCAGAAAAAGGAAAAGAAAACCAAAAACACCGGCAACCGGAAAAAGGAAGAAAAAAAGGAGCCGGAAACACGGTTGCGGTTTTCACTTTCTTTGGGAAGCACATGTTGTGTTTTTCTCTTTTTTCAGGGAACCATAGGTTTTTTTTTTTGGAGACAATTCAGGGAAGCATAGGGTGTGCTTCACGCGGAAATAAGGCTGTAATTTTCCCTTTCCGAGAAGCGCAAGCACGGATTTACTTATCATGAAAGCATAGTTATGCTTCTCGTGAAAGCACTGACTATGCTTCTGGCGAAATAGTATGTCGTGCTTCTTGCGAAAGCAAATTTGTGCTTCTCGTGAAAATACATTTTTTTAGAAAAACAATAGTGCTTCTAAAAAAATCTCCAAAATTTAGGAAAAACCATGCAAAAATTGAAAAGCCAAAAAAACCTTAACCCATCTAAACCCGAAAACAAGTACAAAAAATAAAAATAAAATGAAATCCAACGGGAGCGTCCAGCATGCGACATGTGGCGTCGGCCGCATGCGCACCACTTGATACGCTTTCAGGCCGAAAAAGGAACCTGTTGGTCGGTTACTCCCAAATAATGGGGTGCAAACTAGGTCGGTCAGGATTTCATTCCATGTAGAAATAGCAGATTCCATTTATCGCGTAGGTCGACTGTTAACACGCTAAGTGTAGTATCACGCTAGGTATTTTTTTTTAAAGTAGGATAGACCCCGGTGTCTGCATCTGAACGATGCATGCGGCCATCTTATTAATTATTCACAGAGGCCATACAAATCGCACTAGGTATGATTGGGCCACCCCAACTAGCAAAAGGCTCCTCTTCCCGTTTTCATAATATTCTAGAACATTCCTAGACCATTTTTATTTTTGCTCTGTGTTTTTTCTTTGCGTTTTATATTTTTATTCTTCTTTTAATTTTTTCCCTTTCCCTTTATTATTTAATTTATTTTTCATTTTAAAATTCCTGAATAATTTTATTTTTATTTTATCAAATATTTATCTTATTTCCTGAATTTTTAATTTTGTGAATATTTCAAAAATTCACGAAAAACCTTTGAAATCTCGAACAAACAATTTTCAAATTTGCAAATCACGAACATATTATGAATTCAAAAATGTCCGGGAACAATATTTGAAATCATGAACAATTTTTGGAATCATGATTCTTGTTTAATTCTCGAATATTTTTTAATCACATAATCATGAACATATTCGAAATTGAATAAAATTTTAAATCCGCGAATATATTTTTGAAATCACATAAATTTTTCATATTCCTGAACAGTGTTGAAATCATGAACACCTTTTCAAATTATTAAACAATTTGTAGGATCATGAATCCTTTTCAAAATCTGAACAATTTTCAAATTTATGAAAATATATTGAAATTTGTGAAAAAAATCTTGAACATTTTTCGAATTCCCGGACATTTTTTTAAAATGTGAACAGTTATTGAATTTGTGAACATTCGTAAAAAAATCGGGAACATTTTTTGAAATTCATTTTTTAATCCAGAACATTTTTAAGTCTCAAAAAAGAGAAAAACAGAAAAGGAACAATAACAGGGGCGCCCGCCCCACAGATGGGCCGGCACACCATCACCCCCACTGGTCGAGAAATAGCAAGGGAGCTAGATCTCGTATTAAGCGAGACGGAGACGCCTGAGGATCGAGCCAGTCTTCTCCCATTTTTTATTCTTTTTTATTCTTTTTGCATTTGTTTCTCCACTTTTAATTATATTTTATATTTTGTTTATTTTTTCGTTTTCATTTTTTTAATTTTCATCTACATTTTTTTATATTATATGTCAACAACATTTTTCTAATACACGTTTAACATTTTTTCAACATAAATTTAACATTTTTTAAATATATGGTCAACGTTTTTTCTATGCATATTTTGAACATTTTTTAAATGCTTGGTTAAAAAATTTCATATACATGATTAAAAAAATTTAATGCATGGTCGACATTTTTTCTATACATTTTCTTAAATGCTTGATTATCATTTTTCAATTAAAAATATTAGAAAAATTAATACATGGTCAACATTTTTTCTATACATATTTAAAATTTTGCAAACGCGTGATTACAATTATTCAAATACTTGTTCACCATTTTTTGCAAATGCTTGATTAACATTTTTATATAGATGATCAAAACAATTTCATCATTTTTTAATACATGGTCAACATTCTTTTATACACGGCTAGCAATTCCAGAATGCTTGATTAACATTCTTTTAAATACTTGTTCTATATTTTTTTCAAATGTTTGATTAACATTTTTTTATACATGACCAAAAAATTCATCATTGTTTAATACATGACCAATAATTTTTCTATACACGTACAACATTTTCTGAATGCTTGATTAACATTTTTCAAATACTTATTCAACATTTTTCAAATGCGTGTTTAATTTTTTTTTTCAAAAATATACAGAATATTTTAAGGTATAAATAAAGTACAAAATTAAAGCAGAAAACGTAAAACCAGAAAAGGAGGCTGTGACCTCCCGTGCGCGTGGGCTGACCTACCTGGCTCGCCCGAGTGCGAGTTATAGGGGAGCCCGAGGAATAGGGGCTCGCTGTAAAAATATCCCGGCGCACACAAAAAATGGACGATTTTAAATCGGCCGGATGAACGAGTCGTTTCAGCTTTGGAGGCCGGCTGAGTCATCACATGTACGGCCGAAACCAACAATCCCATCCCCTTAAATTTTGTTGCATTTGGCTAGTCTGATGTGCTGGTTGCCGTCCTCCTGCCTGCCGAGACTGTTCATAAGTCAACGATGTTCCATTCTTCTTTCTGGGAAAAAATGAGATTTTTTTAAATGAGTTCTCTACTTCTTCTCCAGTGCTCTTGTAAATTATTATTTTTAACAAAAGGGGTCTCCCCCGATTTCCATTAGCAGAAACCATGAACAGTGCATACAAAGTCTCCGTACACCACCCACTATAACCTAGATAAAACTATAACACGAGCAATAACGACAACTCTAACTAAGACACCAGCTACCAAAAGGAGCTACGTCCAGCATCAACGACAACTCCATTACACCGTTCTTAAGCCAAGAAAATCCAAAACTAAACATTAGAAATCCACAAACATATTTATATAAGCCAAAAGAGAAGGAAGCAAAATGAATGCTAGCCTCCAGAATTAGTAACTCCATGTTGGAGAGGGCAACGGTGGTCATCAGTGTACACATCAGCCACTCCTAATTTTAAGCATCTCAGCACGCCATCCTCTTGAAGCATGGAATACCTGACTTGCTACTTGATCTAGAAGTCTTAGTTCCGAGTTCAGCTCCCTTTGTTCTTCCTTTTTGGTCTATAGAATCGACCAAGAGTTAATGGGACGATAAGTTTTATGGAGAATCATAAAAGGGTCAATTACTCATATGTGCTCAAAGAAAATATCAATTTTGCAGGTCCAAATCGACCACAATAAAGCAAATATACAAACACATAACTTCATTGTATTCCCCTTCCCAAACGGGAAGATCCAGCAAAAGAACATTGTTTTCAAATCAGTAGGCATAGACTGTAAATTAAAAGTATTTTGAAAAATACTTCAGACAAATTTAGCAACCAAACAATGAAGAAACATGTGATCAACAGTCTCATTTGTACCACAAAAGACACATTTGAAGTTGCCAATCCAATATGTGCTTAACTTTGAGATTCCTTGGGGATGGGCTTCTGGGAATGAATCCTATGAAGCCGGCATGTCACATACACCCCCCCTTCAAAGGAACCGACATCCTCATCGGCCCATCAAAAACGTTTCCTCTTAGCACCATCCGTGTGTGCCAATGCCAGCATCCACATGTGCCCCATGTATGCATCATCGACCTGTACACGCCCTTGTAACCACAAGGGTCGGCTCTCATACCAATTGTAACGCCCCGACCGAACCAACCTATACCTGGCCATTGCGCCTTGATCTGGATTAGGCCCCACAGACCAACACTAGTCTTTCTTGCATAATTTCTCATCACTCGTGCGCACCAAGATCAACTTCCCAGTCGGTCACCTATCGTCAAATTGCTCCAAGCCAAGCACACTTAACTTTGAGGTTCCTTTCGGTTGGGCTCCCGAAAAAGGTGCCCCTTGTTGATATGAGTAGTATCATTCCTATTAAGTTGAGATGTCACAGAGATCCCCTTTCTTTTCTTTTCTTGTTGAGCTTGCTGCAAAAGAGCGGAAAAACCTTCAACACAGAAGACAAATAAATAGAGGGATAATGGGTCTCCCCGCCCAAGGCCTCTAGAAGGAAGAAAACTATCTGAATATCCACCAATAAGTTTTATAGAAAACCTTGTTGTCATCACACATATCATAATCATGGTTATCGACCCCTGTGAGAAACCAAAGCGTGAAAACATCTGCTCTAGAAACGACCATTCCACTCCGTCGTAGGCCTTTATTATATCCAGTTTCATGACGCACAATGCTTTCTTCCTCTTCCTAGGTCTAATCATGTGGACACACTCATATGCAACAATGGCATTGTTCGCGATCAACTGCCCAGGAACAAAGGCACTTTGTTCTTCTGAGATCACAACAAGTAAAATTCCTTTGAGTCGGTTTGCCAACACCTTCACCGCAAGTTTGTATAACACGTCGCATAGACTTATTGGGTGGAATTGAGATAGAAACTCCGGTGAGTTAACTTTCAAGATCATGACAATAAGAGGATCATTGAACGTGTTTAGCATTGCCACTCCTGCAAGAAAGTCGCAAAATGCATCACAAACATCATCACATACCAAAGACCAGTTTCTCTAATAGAACATAGCCGGTTGGCCATCAGGGCCCGGTGCTTTTGTTGCACCCATTTGGAACAGTGTTGGCTTGATTTCCTCATCGGTAATCAACGTAGTAAGCTATGCATTCATGTTGCGCTTAACAACACCATCGATCAAACTCGGCAGCTCATCTGCATCCTCTCATCTCCTTGTCTACCATGCATCGACTCCCATCCTTGCACAACAAAGCTCTGACAGTGTTTTTTCTTTTGCAATGCGAAGCTCAATTTTGAAAATATTGGTATTCTGATCGCTGTCCTTTAGCCAACCCAAGTGAGTTCTCTGTTTATACATAATCCCTTCTCTCTCATAAATTTCTTTGAGCTGATCCACAAGGTCATAGATCTCCTGTGAGAAACCAGTCCCAAGCACTCACTCCTTTGCGTCTTTGAGTTGCTATTTTAACCTGCTAATATGTCAACAAACCGGACTGAAATGGTACGGCCCCACAGCTGCATGTCTGATGTGACTCGCTGCAACCTTTCACGTAACCTTTCTAGCTGTTGACCACTAGATCTTGATCCATTCCACGCCTCGGACACCAAATTGTCATATTGTCCATTCCTTGTCCACATTTCCTCAAAACAAGATCATCAAACCCCCTTGGTAACGTAGGGAGCTATCTCCCTCACATGGATAACAAACACAAAGTGGTCTGACTCCTCCGTAATCACATGTTCAACAGTTGTATCTGGAAATAGTATGAGGAACCCATTGTTGCATTTGGCGTGGTCTAGCCTGACTTGGACATTCTCGTCTCCTTATAGTTTATTATACCGCGTGTATAGGTACTTCGAATATCCTAGGTCTGTTAGACTATTGTTGTCTAAGCATTCCCGAAAGTAATCCATTTGTGAAAAGTCTTTGGGTCCCCCTTGCCAACTTAGATTGACAATGAGCTTCATTAAAATCTCCTACATAGATCCCAGGTTAATTGTGCTGCCTTCTCAAGTATCTTATGGCATCCCATGATTTTTTCCTTAGCTCAGTCTAGGATTCCCCATATAAACAAGCAAATCTATAGGCCTTCCCTTGAAAACAGTTTTTGTATCTAAAAAAACTATTGGCACCAAGGCCTAACCATGACATGCACACTATCCCTCCATCAAAGAGAAAGCCCTCCACTTCTGCCTGCACAATTCACCACCACCCCTTCTCTAAAAGACACTCCATTTTAACTTCTCCATCGCCCTTGATTTCTATTTTGTTTCACTCAAAAACACCACCGTTGTGTGGTATGACCTAATCATGTCCCTAAGCTTGACAATTGTCAAGTCCAACCCTATCCTGGACAGTTCTAGACCAATATATTCATTTGTCCTAGTAGTCCTGCATCGTAGGGTCTGCCATCCTTCTCAGAGATGCTGTCAAATACCGAGGATGTTTTTTTGCCTCGCATCACGAATGAACGCATCATGTGTAACCTGCCTGTTCTGGTCTCCTTTCACCACCCATAGCTGTTTTGGCCTCCTCTTTCTATCTCTTGGTTTCTCTTGATACACTTTCCTCCTGCTTAGAGAATCATCATAAGCCTCTTCACGTATGTACCCCTTCATCTGTCACCCTCCCGCAAGAGCGTCGGTGCTGGCTGAACCTACTTCCCCCTCTGGTCATGAAGGAAATATGCCCTAGAGGCAATAATAAAGTTATTATTTATTTCCTTATATCATGATAAATGTTTATTATTCATGCTAGAATTGTATTAACCGGAAACTTAGTACATGTGTGAATACATAGACAAACAGAGTGTCACTAGTATGCCTCTACTTGACTAGCTCGTTGAATCAAAGATGGTTAAGTTCCCTAGCCATAGACATGAGTTGTCGTTTGATTAACGGGATCACATCATTAGAGAATGATGTGATTGACTTGACCCATTCCGTTAGCTTAGCACGATGATCGTTTAGTTTGTTGCTACTGCTTTCTTCATGACTTATACATGTTCCTCTGACTATGAGATTATGCAACTCCCGAATACCGGAGGAACACTTTGTGTGCTACCAAACGTCACAACGTAACTGGTTGATTATAAAGGTGCCCTGGAGGTGTCTCCGATGGTACTTATAGAGTTGGCATAGATCGAGATTAGGATTTGTCACTCCGATTGTCGGAGAGGTATCCCTGGGCCCTCTTGGTAATGCACATCACTATAAAAGCCTTGCAAGCAATGTGACTAATGAGTTAGTTGCGGGATGATGCATTACGGAACGAGTAAAGAGACTTGCCGGTAACGAGATTGAACTAGGTATTGAGATACCGATGATCGAATCTCGGGCAAGTAACATACCGATGACAAAGGGAACAACATATACCGTTATGTGGTTTGACCGATAAAGATCTTCATAGAATATGTAGGAGCCAATATGAGCATCCAGGATACGCTATTGGTTATTGACCGGAGATGAGTCTCGGTCATGCCTACATAGTTCTCGAACTCGTAGGGTCCGCACGCTTAACGTTCGGTGATGACCGGTATTATGAGTTTATGTGTTTTGATGTACCGAAGGTTATTCAGAGTCCCGGATGAGATTAGGGGCATGACGAGGAGTCTCGAAATGTTCGAGACGTAAAGATCGATATATTAGAAGGCTATATTCGGACATCGAAAAGGTTCTGAGTGGTTCGGGTATTTATCGGAGTACCGGAGAGTTACGGGAATTCGTCGGGGAGTATACGGGCCTTATTGGGCCTTAGTGGAATAGAGGAAAGTGAAGGGAAAAGTGGGAGGCGCGCCCCCTAATGAAGCTATGTACCTAGGGTAGGGTCATGGATCTGTCCAGCATACCCTCCCCAAGGACATCTCTACAAAGAATCAGAAGTAGTCGAAGAGAAAACATCATCCACTTGACCATGAAGATGTGCCTACTCAACTTCCTTGAAGACACTCGACCACCTTGAAGATGAGAAGCCCTCCACTCTACAACGGTCGTGACTTAAACCATTGCTTTATGGGCATTTATAACACTTTATTGTAGACGTTACCAGTAACGCCCCACCTTTATGAACATTGAACCCTGTGTAACAGAGGGGAGCTGGGGTCCTGGCGCACTCTATATAAGCCACCCCCCTCCTTTGGGACAAGGGTTCGCACTTTTGTAAACTCACACACACACATATAATCCAGTCGACCGCCTCAGGACACCGAGACATAGGGCTGTTACTTCCTCCGGGAAGGGCCTGAACTCGTAAAACTCGTGTGTACAACTACTCCATAGCTAGGATCTTGCCTCCTCATACCTACCCCCCATTCTAATGTCAGTCTTAGATCCACGACAGTTGGCGCCCACCGTGGGGCAGGTGTCTTAGCGACTTGTTGGAGAAGTTGCGGTTTTTCCGATCCCCTTCATCATGGTTCCAGGCGGAGGTTTGATTGAGGGCCGCGAGATCCGTCTCGGCGCGCTCGTGTTTGTCGCCGATGACTCCGCTTGGCTTCAGGAGGCTCCACTCGACGCCGACGTGCTCCCCGCCCGCGGGGCAACGCACTTTCGCGCGTGCGTCTGCGGCGTCCTCCTGGGGCAACCGTCAACCCAGTACTAGTCGACTCCATCAGCTTTCCCCCTCCCTGCTGCTTGCCGGAGAAAACACTCCGGTCGGTTGAGGCTTCAGCGGTGGGTGAGGCATGTGGTGGCCCGCCAGTCGGCCACCCCTCAAGTCGCGGCGATCGAGCCCGACGAAACTCTCTATGGCCTGTTCGATCTGTCGACTGGCTCCGTAGAGACCGCATCCAAGTGCGACAGCAGCGACCTAGCGGCTGAAGTTCTGATGGTCAATGGACCATGCAGCCCTCCTGGCTTCAACCGTGAAGACGGAGGTGACGGGAACGGCGATCCATCGCGTGTTCACGAGGAGTACCGCCCCGAACCCCTCTCCTCGCAGCAGAGGGAGGAACTTCGCCGCCGGAACATGGATGCATTGCATACTCCTATAGTTGGAGAAACCCCTGAGGCCCAGGCCTTGGAGAAGGCGCGCTTGGCCAACCTGGATGAGCGCACTCGACTAGAGAACCTCCAGCGCGCCCTCGACGATCGCGCTCGACAGCGCGCTCCCAAATCCAGTCGACGCCAGCTTTTTCCTCCTCCGACTCAGGTATACCGAACCCCAATCCAGAATCTAGCTGCTGCTGCCTGGATAGCGGAGTCGATACAACCCTCCCAGTCAGAAGCTGGTCAAGGTTTAGTGCAGATCCGGGCCTTGCTCCGGGCGGCGGGAGAGCAGAATATAGTTGTATCTCAGTCGCGGGATAGGATCCACAGCAGATCCGTGATGGCAGACACAGTTCAGTCGGCCCATAGCCCAAGATCGCCTCCGAGGCATGAGGGACGTGGGGATCGACGAGATCAGTATAGAAACCGAGAGCAGTATGATCGCCAATTCGATCGTGATGATCGTCGTCGAGGGCCCACGCCTCCCCCGAGGAGCGGGTCATACGTGCCTCGGCAGCATGAAGACAGATGCCCTCACAGTGTTGGGCGAGGTATTCCAATTGACCCCAGGGAGCCAGGCTTTGATGCGAGATCTATTCTTGTGCAGGGCTTGGTCGACAGAAACAGAGCTCACCGAGAGGGGCATGATGGAGGTCCACAAACCAGCAATAGGGTGCATGTCTCTGGTCCAGAGTGCTTCAGCAGAGCTATCAGAGCTGCGGTGATTCCCCCCAACTTCAGGTTGGCGTCTGGAGTTAGTAAGTTCACCGGGGAGTCCAAGCCTGACACTTGGCTTGAAGACTACCGAGTGGCTGTCCAGATTGGTGGCGAAAATGATGAAGTGGCCATGAAACACCTTCCTCTGATGTTGGAGGGCTCAGCTAGAGCATGGCTGAATCAGTTAGCGCCTGGCAACATCTATACCTGGGAAGATCTCGCCCGAGTGTTTGTCAGAACATTCGAGGGCACTTGCAAACGACCGACAGGTTTGACAGAGTTACAGTGTTGTGTTCAGAAGCCGAATGAAACTTTGAGGGATTATATCCAGAGATGGATCACCTTACTCCACATGGTAGAAGATGTGTCAGATCATCAGGCGTCAGGTATAGGGAGAATATGAAATTCGGCCGGACAGGAAATATGACTCTGGCTCGGATGATGGAAATTGCCACCAAGTATGCCAATGGTGAAGAAGAAGAGCGACTCTGGAGCGGCAAGCACAAAGCAGTCGCCCACGAAGCCGGAGGAGGAAACTCCAGTCGGAAACAGAAATGCAAGGCCGAGCCAGCTGCTCCGGGTGAAGCCTTGGCTGTGGTTCAAGAAAAGTTCAAGGGGAAGCCCAAAGGGCCATGGAACCCCAAGAAAGTAAAATATCAAGATGGGAATGACGTGTTGGATTTGCCGTGCCATATCCACACCAAAAAAGATGAAGAAGGCAACTTCATTTACCCGAAGCACACCACTCGGCAGTGTCGTCTCCTAATCCAGCAGTTCCGAGAGAAACAACCCAAGGAGAAGGAGAAAGAAGCAGACAAGGTTGAGGATGAGGGTGAGGATGATGATGGTTATCCCCACGTGAATTCCATTCTGATGATTTTTGCTGATGTTGAGAGCAAAAGTCGATTGAAAGTTATCAACAGGGAAGTGAACATGGCCGCTCCGGTGACACCCAGTTACTTGAAGTGGTCACAGACTGCCATTACATTCGACCAGTCTGATCATCCAGCACACATCGCCACCCCTGGGAGGCAAGCACTGGTGGTCGACCCGGTGGTCGAAGGCACTCGACTGACAAAGGTCCTGATGGACGGTGGCAGTGGTCTGAACATATTGTACGCAGAAACGTTGAAAGGAATGGGCATTCCGATGTCCAGACTCAGTGAAAGCCATATGAGTTTCCATGGGGTCATTCCAGGCAAGAAGGCTGCATCCCTCGGTCAGATTGCACTCGACGTGGTTTTTGGTGATTCCAAAAATTACCGCAAAGAAAAGTTGACGTTTGAAGTTGTGGATTTCCAGAGTGCTTATCATGCAATTCTGGGCAGGCCAGCTTATGCACGATTTATGGCTCGACCATGTTACGTGTACCTCAAACTGAAGATGCCTGGTCCCAAAGGAGTGATCACTATCTCTGGTAATCGGAAGAAGGCAGAAGAGTGCTTCCAGAAGGGCTCAAAGATCGCCGATGCCCAGATGGCAGTGGTAGAATTGCAAGAATACCAGAAAAATGCAGATCCGAGTGACTTGCTGCGAGCCAAGAAGCCAGCCACCGATTCAGCATTCTAGTCGTCTGGTGAAACAAAGTTGATTCACATTCAACCGACAGATCCCAATGCTGCTCCGACTCACGTTTCAACCTCACTCGACTCCAAATAGGAAGAAGCGCTCATCCAGTTCCTCCGTAAGAACTGGGACATCTTTGCATGGAAGCCTTCTAACATGCCGGGTATTCCCAGGGGACTGGCTGAGCATCGTTTGAGAGTCGACCCGAAGGTGAAATCAGTTAAAGAGCATCTTCGACAGTCCGCCGTCCAAAAAAGAAAGGCAATCGGTGAAGAGGTGGCTCGGCGTTTGGCAGTTGAGTTTATCCAAGAGATTTATCACTCCGAGTGGTTAGACAATGTTGTCATGGTCCCAAAGAAAGACGACTTACTTTGTATGTGTATTGATTTCAAGCATATCAATCGGGCCTGCCTGAAAGATCACTTCCCTCTCCCTCGCATCGATCAGATAGTCGACTCGACTGCAGGGTGCGAGCGTTTGTCCTTTTTGGACGCCTATTCTGGGTACCACCAGATCCGTCTGTACGGACCCGACGAAATAAAGACAGCTTTTATCACCCCGTTTGGGTGCTTCTGTTATGTCACAATGCCATTCGGTTTGAAGAACGCCGGAGCCACATTCATGAGGATGATTCAGAAGTTCCTGCTCACTCAGATCAGTCGGAATTTGGAAGCATACATGGATGACATTGTAGTCAAGTCACGTAAAGGTTCCGACCTACTGATTGACCTTGCTGAAACCTTTCCCAACCTCAGAAGGTATGATATCAAGCTCAATCCATCAAAGTGCACGTTTGGAGTTCCAGGCGGAAAGTTACTCGGTTTTCTTGTTTCTGAACGAGGAATCGATGCTAACCCAGAGAAAGTAGGCGCTATACTCCGAATGAAGCGCCATGTGCGTGTGCATGATGTCCAGAAGCTTACTGGTTGCTTGGCCGCCCTAAGTCGATTCATTTCTCGCCTCGGCGAAAAGGCCTTGCCTCTTTACCGACTGATGAAGAAATCAGACAAGTTCGAGTGGACCCCGGAAGCCGATGCAGCGTTTGCAGAGCTAAAAGCCCTGCTTTCCACCCAGCCGGTGCTTGCTGCTCCAATCAGCAAAGAGCCTCTACTGCTTTATATAGCAGCCACTGGACAAGTCGTCAGTACATTACTTAGGGTCAAGCGGGAAGAAGAAGAAGGAAAAGCTTATAAGGTTCAACGCCCAGTTTATTATATTTCTGAAGTCCTGACCCCGTCAAAGCAGAGATATCCTCATTATCAGAAGCTCGTCTATGTGATTTACATGACCACAAAGAAGGTTGCACACTATTTCTTGGATCACTCTGTTACAGTCGTCAGTGACGCTCCATTGTTAGAGATTCTGCACAACAGAGATGCAACTGGTCGAGTGGCCAAATGGGCGATTGAACTCCTTCCCTTGGATACCAAGTTGAGGCAAAGAAAGCTATCAAGTCCCAAGCAATAGCAGATTTCCTCGCCGAGTGGATCGAACAGCAACTGCCGACTCAAGTTCACTCTGAGCATTGGACCATGTTCTTTGACGGATCCAAGATGCTGAACGGTTCTGGTGCTAGAGTAGTTCTGGTATCCCCCCGAGGAGACAAGCTCAGATATGTCCTCCAGATTCACTTTGATTCCTCCAACAATGAAGCAGAATATGAAGCACTCCTGTATGGGTTGCGCATGGCCATTTCACTCGGCGTCCGTCGCCTCATGGTCTATGGCGACTCAGATTTGGTAGTTAATCAAGTGATGAAGGAGTGGGATGTCAGAAGCCTAGCCATGACTAGTTACTGCAATGCGGTGAGAAAGCTTGAGAAGAAGTTTGAGGGGTTAGAACTCCACCACATACCCCGACTGAAAAATCAAGCAGCCGATGATTTGGCAAAGATATGTTCCAAGAGAGAAGCCATTCCCAGCAATGTATTTTTGGAGCATATCCACTCGCCGACAGTTCAGGAAGATCCTTTTACTGAAGAGCCCCCGCAACCTAAGAGTGCCACAGATCCGACTGAAGTCGAGGTCCCAGCCGTGGTCGACCTGATCATGGTGGTTTTGGCCATTACTCCCGACTGGACGGTGCCCTATATTGCGTACATCCTCAGGAAAGACCTCCCGGAGGATGAAGAAGAGGCTCGACAGATCGTCTGTCGATCCAAGGCCTTTACTGTGATAAGAGGGCAGCTGTTCAGGGAAAGTGTGACTGGAGTCGGTCAGAAATGCATAACACCAGAAGAAGGTCGAATGATCCTCAATGACATCCACTCGGGGACCTGTGGTCATCATGCGTCCTCTCGAGCCATCATGGCTAAAGCATACCAAGCTGGATTCTATTGGCCACGAGCAAATGAAATGGCGAAATATATAGTCGACAGATGTGAAGGCTGCCAGTTTTACTCCGACATGTCTCACAAGCCGGCGTCAGCCCTGAAGACCATCCCCCTCATCTGGCCCTTTGCTGTTTGGGGTCTGGATATGGTTAGACCACTAAGAACTAGCAGGAGCGGCTTCACTCATGTGCTCGTTGCAGTCGACAAGTTTACCAAATGGATCGAAGCTAAACCTATCAAGAACCTTGATGCAAGCACCGCTGTCAGTTTTGTCAGAGAATTGACATTCAGATATGTAGTCCCACACAACATCATCACGGACAATGGGTCGAACTTTGATTCTGATGAGTTCAGAGCTTTCTGCGCCTCTCAGGGCACTCGAGTCGACTATGCTTCGGTCGCTCACCCGCAGTCGAACGGACAAGCAGAAAGAGCCAATGGCCTATTTCTCAAAGGACTGAAACCCCGACTGATGCATGATCTCAAACACGCAGCAGGCGCTTGGGTTGATGAACTTCCGACAGTTCTGTGTGGCTTGAGGACAACCCCTAATTGGTCGACCGGACGAACCCCTTTCTTCTTGGTTTACGGGGCCGAAGCTATTCTGCCAAGTGACCTTCTCCACAACGCACCCCGAGTCGAGCTCTTCTCCGAAGAGGAAGTAGAACAGGCCCAGCAAGATTCAGTCGATCTCTTGGAAGAGGAAAGAGAGATGGCCTTGATCTGGTTGACCATCTATCAACAAGACTTGCGTCGATTCCACGCCAGAAATGTGAGGGGTCGAGCCTTTCAAGAAGGAGACCTAGTTCTTCGAGTGGATCAACAGAAACCACACAAGCTTGCCCCGACTTGGGAGGGCCCCTTCATCATCACCAAAGTTCTCCACAATGGAGCATACCATCTTTACAGTATTGAGCATCAGAAAGACGAGCCACGGGCTTGGAACGCGGAGCTGCTCCGCCCCTTTTATACTTAAGCACTCGTTCGAATAAAATGTAATAAGAAACACCTTTGTAATTTGTTTATCAAAGACAAGAGCTTATGGTCCTATCATTCAATTGTTGTGTTCTTATTTACTTCTGAAATCCCCCAGTGGGTGGCTTAGTCGCGAATCCATTTCGCCTAAGTTCGAAAGAAAATCCTACCAAGCGGAGAGCAACCCTCCCACTCGGGGGCTTAGCTGCAGTCCAGCACTCGCCTAAGTTCTCCCACTAGGAGACTTAGCTGCAGTCTAGTACTCGCCTAAGTTTGAAAAAATCCTACCGAGTGGAGAGAAACCCTCCCACTCGGGAGCTTAGCTGCAGTCCAGCACTTGCCTAAGTTCTCCCACTAGGAGACTTAGCTGCAGTCCAGTACTCGCCTAAGTTTGAAAAAATCCTACCAAGTGGAGAGCAACCCTCCACTCGGGAGCTTAGCTGCTGTCCAGCACTCGCCTAAGTTCTCCCACTAG
>NC_041380.1:508056216-508147457 GCF_002162155.2 Triticum dicoccoides
CTAGGAGACTTAGTTGTAGGCCAGTACTCGCCTAAGTTTGAAAAAATCCTACCGAGTGGAGAGCAACCCTCCCACTCGGGGGCTTAGCTGCAGTCCAGCACTCGCCTAAGTTCTCCCACTAGGAGACTTAGTTGCAGTCCAGTACTCGCCTAAGTTTGAAGAAATCCTACCGAGTGGATGTTGGAAATATGCCCTAGAGGCAATAATAAATTGGTTATTATTATATTTCCTTGTTCATGATAATCGTTTATTATCCATGCTAGAATTGTATTGATAGGAAACTCAGATACATGTGTGGATACATAGACAACACCATGTCCCTAGTAAGCCTCTAGTTAACTAGCTCGTTGATCAATAGATGGTTACGGTTTCCTGACCATGGACATTGGATGTTGTTGATAACGGGATCACATCATTAGGAGAATGATGTGATGGACAAGACCCAATCCTAAGCCTAGCACAAAGATCGTGTAGTTCATATGCTAAAGCTTTTCTAAATGTCAAGTATCATTTCCTTAGACCATGAGATTGTGCAACTCCTGGATACCGTAGGAATTCTTTGGGTGTGCCAAACGTCACAACGTAACTGGGTGGCTATAAAGGTGCACTACGGGTATCTCCGAAAGTGTCTGTTGGGTTGGCACGAATCGAGACTGGGATTTGTCACTCCGTGTGACGGAGAGGTATCTCTGGGCCCACTCGGTAGGACATCATCATAATGTGCACAATGTGACCAAGGAGTTGATCATAGGATGATGTGTTACAGAACGAGTAAAGAGACTTGCCGGTAACGAGATTGAACAAGGTATCGGATACCGACGATCGAATCTCGGGCAAGTACAATACCGCTGGACAAAGGGAATTGAATACGGGATTGATTGAATCCTCGACATCGTGGTTCATCCGATGAGATCATCGTGGAACATGTGGGAGCCAACATGGGTATCTAGATCCCGTTGTTGGTTATTGACCGGAGAGTCGTCTTGGTCATGTCTGCATGTCTCCCGAACCCGTAGGGTCTACACACTTAAGGTTCGGTGACGCTAGGGTTGTAGAGATATTAGTATGTGGTAACCCGAAAGTTGTTCAGAGTCCCGGATGAGATCCCAGACGTCACGAGGAGTTCCAGAATGGTTCAGAGGTAAAGATTTATATATATGAAGTCCTATTTTGGCCACCGGAAAATGTTCGGGATTTTTCGGTATTGTACCGGGAAGGTTCTAGAAGGTTCCAGAGTGGGGCCCACCTGCATGGGGGACCCACATGAACGTGGGTAGTGGGGGCAAGGCACCACACCCCTGGTCAAGGCGCACCAAGATCCCCCCTTAGAAGGAATAAGATCATATCCCGAAGGGATAAGATCAAGATCCCTAAAAAGGGGGATAACAATCGGTGGGGAAGGGAAATGATGGGATTTCTTTCCCCCACCTTTGCCAACGCCCCAATGGACTTGGAGGGCAATAAACCAGCCCCCTCCACCCCTATATATAGTGGGGAGGCGCATGGGAGCCGGACCCTAGCCCCTGGCGCCTCCCTCTCCCCTTGTAACACCTCTCCCTCTCGCTGAGCTTGGCGAAGCCCTGCCGAGATCCCCGCTGCTTCCACCACCACGCCGTCGTGCTGCTGGATCTCCATCAACCTCTCCTTTCCCCTTGCTGGATCAAGAAGGAGGATACGTCTTCCCCAACCGTGCGTGTGTTGAACGCGGAGGTGCCGTCCGTTCGGCGCTCGGTCATCGGTGATTTGGATCACGACGAGTACGACTCCATCAACCCCGTTCTCTTGAACGCTTCCGCTCGCGATCTACAAGGGTATGTAGATGCACTCCTCTCTCTCATTGCTAGATGACTCCATAGATTGATCTTGGTGATGCGTAGAAATTTTAAAATTCTGCTACGTTCCCCAACAGTGGCATCATGAGCTAGGTCTATGCGTAGTTTCTATGCACGAGTAGAACACAAAGTAGTTGTGGGCGTCGATTTTGTCAATTTACTTGTCGTTACTAGTCTTATCTTGATTCGGCAACATCGTGGGATGAAGCGGCCCGGACCAACCTTACACGTACACTTACGTGAGACAGGTTCCACCGACTGACATGCACTAGTTGCATAAGGTGGCTAGCGGGTGTCTGTCTCTCCCACTTTAGTCGGATCGGATTCGATGAAAAGGGTCCTTATGAAGGGTAAATAGAAATTGGCATATCACGTTGTGGTTTTTGCGTAGGTAAGAAACGTTCTTGCTAAGAAACCTATAGCAGCCACGTAAAAATTTGCAACAACAATTAGAGGACGTCTAACTTGTTTTTGCAGCATATGCCGTGTGATGTGATATGGCCAAAAGGATGTGATGAATGATATATGTGATGTATGAGATTGATCATGTTCTTGTAATAGGAATCACGACTTGCATGTCAATGAGTATGACAACCGGCAGGAGCCATAGGAGTTGTCTTAATTTATTTATGACCTGTGTGTCAACATAAACGTCATGTATTTACTTTACTTTATTGCAAAACCGTTAGCCATAGTAGTAGAAGTAATAGATGACGAGACAACTTCATGAAGACACGATGATGGAGATCATGGTGTCATGTCGGTGACGATGATGATCATGGCGCCCCGAAGATGGAGATCAAAAGGAGCAAAATGATATTGGCCATATCATGTCACTATTTGATTGCATGTGATGTTTATCATGTTTTACATCTTATTTTCTTAGAACGACGGTAGCTAAAATAAGATGATCCCTCGCAATAATTTCAAGAAAAGTGTTCCCCCTAACTGTGCACCGTTGCGAAGGTTCGTTGTTTCAAAGCACCACGTGATGATCGGGTGTGATAGATTCTAACGTTCGAATACAACGGGTGTAAGCCAGATTTACACACGCAATACACTTAGGTTGACTTGACGAGCCTAGCATGTACAGACATGACCTCGGAACGCGGAAGACCGAAAGGTTGAACATGAGTCGTATAGAAGATACGATCAACATGAAGATGTTCACCGATGATGACTAGTCCGTCTCACGTGATGATCGGACATGGCCTAGTTGACTCGGATGATGTATCACTTAGATGACTAGAGGGATGTCTATCTAAGTGGGAGTTCATTAAATAATCAGATGAACTTAATTATCATGAACATAGTCAAAAGGACTTTGCAAATTATGTCGTAGCTTACGCTTTAGTTCTACTATTTTAGATATGTTCCTAGAGAAAATTTAGTTGAAAGTTGATAGTAGCAATTATGCGGACTGGGTCCGTAAACAAAGGATTGTCCTCATTGCTGCGTAGAAGGATTATGTCCCTAATGCACCGCTCAATGAGCTGACCCTCGAATGTCGGTTGTGGATGTTGCGAACATCTGACATACATGTTTTGATGACTACATGATAGTTAAGTGTGTAATGCTAAATGGTTTAGAATTGAGGCACCAAAGACATTTTTGAAACATCTTAGAACATATGAGATGTTCCAAGGACCGAAATTGGGATTTCAGGCTAGTGCCCACGTCAAGAGGTATGAGACCTTTGACAAGTTTCTTAAGCCTGCACACTAAGGAGAAAAGCTCAATCATTGAGCATGTGCTCAGATTGTATGAGTACTACAATCGCTTGAATCGAGTGGGAGTTGATCTTCCAGATGAGATAGTGATGGTTCTCCAAAGTCACTGCCACCAAGCTACTAGAGCTTCATGATGAACTATAACATATCAGGGATAGATATGATGATCCTTGAGCTATTCGCGACACCGCGAAAGTAGAAATCAAATAGGAGCATCAATTGTTGATGGTTAGTAAAACCACTAGTTTCAAGAAGGGCAAGGGCAAGAAAGGGATACTTCATGAAACGACAAATCAATTGCTGCTCTAGTGAAGAAACCCAAAGTTGAACCCAAGCCCGAGACTAAGTGCTTCTGTAACAAGGGGAACGGTCACTGAAGTAGAACCACCCTAGATACTTGGTAGATGAGAAGGCTGGCAAGGTTGAAAGAAGTATGTATTGGACATACATTATATTAAATGTGTACTTTACTAGTACTCCTAGTAGCAGCAGGATATTAGATACCGGTTCGGTTGCTAAGTGTTGGTAACTCGAAATGAAAGGCTACGGAATAAACGGAGACTAGTCAAAGGTGAGACGATGATATGTGTTGGAAGTGTTTCCAAGGTTGATGTGATCAAGCATCGCACGCTCCGTTTACCATCGGGATTGGTGTTAAACCTAAATAATTGTTATTTGGTGTTTGCGTTGAGCATAGACATGATTGGATTATGTTTATCGCAATACGGTTATTCATTTAAGGAGAATAATGGTTACTCTGTTTATTTGAATAATACCTTCAATGGTCTTGCACCAAAAATGAATGGTTTATCGAATCCCGATCGTAGTGATACTGTAACATCCCAAAATTCTAAATTTTGGAATGTTATAATAAATAGATATATTTGATTGATTGTTTGATTGATTGTCTGAAAGTGAGTGAATTCGAAACTTTTTGAAAGTTAAATGAGAGGGAATAAAAGGACTTTCCCAAACTTTCATATTTGCTTTCTGATCTCCGCGAATTCAAATTCTTTTCAAAACAAAACCCTTGAGCGAAGATGATATGACTTCTTCCATTTAAAATTAAATGAAAGGGTATTTGAAAATATTTGAATTCCATTGGGAAAATATTTTCCAATTCAGAAACTTTATGCAACTCAATGATTTTCACGAGAGAAGATAAAATGACTTCTTCAAATTATGAAATATGAGTTGGGAGTTTCAAAGAATTAAATTCAAAGTTCTTTTGAATTTATTCTCAATTTGGAGTTATTTGAGTTTACTCAAATTATTTTTCCGCCAAAAATAAAATATATGGAAAATAGGGTAACATGATTCCCTACATTAGAAAATTGGAGGAAAATTAATTTGAAATCATTTTGGTATTTTTAAAATGATTTTAGTTGGATTTTAATAGACCAGTAGCACTCTTTGATTTATCTGAATTTGTGTGGATTTTATTTGAAGTTATAAAAATGCTCATGTCATAGAAAATCTTTTTCTAAAATTTTTGATATATTATATGCCTATATAATATTTTTAGTTATTTTGTTTTTATTATTTTAGTTCTCTGGAAAAAAAATGTTAAAAAAAACCTCTTCGCCGACTGGGCCGGCCCAGCACCCAGCCCCGGGCCAGGCCAAGTCCAGCCCAGCCGCGTCGTCCCCGACCTCACGCAGGAGGCCGGATCCTGCACGCCACCGCCGCCGCCTCGGCGTCCGAGCCGTCCCCGCCGCGGACTCCTCCTCGCCGCCTTTGCCCCTTCCCCACGCAAACCCCTCGCCCCCCTTCATATAAGCTTGCGCCGCCGCCACCCGCTCTCTCCTCGCGCCGCCGCCGCACTTCTCGTTCGCCGCGCTGCAGCTGCATCTCGCCGGAGCCGCCGCCTCTCCTGCTCCTGCCGCTGCTCCGAACACCGTTGCCCTGCGCCGCACCACCGCCTCCTCCCGCCGCAGTCCGCCGCCACCTCCTCGCCGCTGCCGCGCTCCGCCGCCCGCAGCCACCACCGCCGCGTCGCCGCCTCGCCGGAGCCGTGCCGCCCTCGCCGGAGTCCGTCGCTAACCGCTGCCACCGGATTTCGAAGAAAAAAACCGCCCGAACCGGTACAAACCGACCCGGTTTTTCTTTTAGTTTAGTTTTATTCGTTTTGATCGGTTTATTTATTAGGTTTAGTTAGTTAGCGGATGTTCATCCGTTAGTACTCAGTAGCGAACGGTTTTCGTCTTATAGGCTTCTGCAGCGAACGTTCGCTATTTAATCTTTTTCTTTTTCTTTTTATTTTCAGCCAGGGACCCGTTTGTGAATAGTTTATTTATAGATTAGTCCCTGAACTTCAAACTATCACTACTTTTTACTCGTTAGTCCAAATCCAACGAAACCAATGCCCACGTCTTCGTTATAATCCCCTCTATCCAGTAATCCAACCCAAACATGTTTTTGAAAAGTTTAAAATTTGAATTAGATCAGATTTGAATTCAAACTTCGTTTGAGCATAACTTGAGTTTCGTAGCTCCGTTTGAGTTGATTCTTTTTGCAAATCGAAGCTCTTGACCTAAACTTTCTAATAAGGCCAAATTCACATAATTTTGGTACTGTTAGAAATTGTTTTATGTTGCAAGAGTTATTTGCTTGGTTTTGATGTTTCCGAATCGTCTTCTTCGTTCTTTCTGATCTTTTGAGTTATTGCTTATGTGTGGTTACTATTGCTTGCTTATGATAGATTGACCGGAGTGTGACGAGTAGAACTATCAAGAGTGTTGAGTGCGAATCATCTCCATCAACATTGCAGGCAAGTTCACACTTTGATCATACCTTTTCTACAACCCAGTTTTATTGCATTAGATCAATCCTCTCGCACTGCATGATTAGGATCTAATTAAATTGTGGGATGGGAAGTAGATGAGGTAGTACCTATTACCTATATTATTATGAAACCTTTGGGAGTTACTTCTATGTTTGCTTATTATGCCATGCTATGCTAGTAGACGTGGATTGGGTGAGTGATATCCATGACAGATGTGAGTTGATAATTTTAATGGTTTATCTAAGGTGGCAACTTAAACACACATCTGGGTGGATTGAGGCACCTGATGTCTATCAGGACTTGCCTATTTTTTTTGGACCGCCACCCAGGCTCAAAGGGATCATAAGATCTTTCATGCTAGAAACTTCCGTGTGCAGCCACAAGCCATTATGGGCTCTGGCATAGTTGATTAAGTTGTGCGAACTCTTACGGGTAGAGTAGCAGATGTAGGGGAAAGTAGGTGTACCGGTCTACCCACATGTAAGGTGCTAGCGCTTCTGAAAGACTGTGTCTCGGTCATCCATCTTCTCAAACACCCTGTAGTGCGAGAAACCAAACGGAGGCGATCGAGTCTTGTGGGGAAAAGTGCGCAAACCTCTGCAGAGTGTATAAACTAATCATGATTAGCCATGTCCCCGGTTATGGACATCTTGAGTATCTAGTTCTTGGATTATCCTGTTGATCTCATCACGTTACTTTAAATGAATATTGTTGGGTTTAATGATGTTACTTAATTGGGATTGAGAATGTTGTCAACCATTCTCAATGTTCAACAACCACCATGATAGTTAAATAAATTTATTCCTTTGCAGTAGGGAAAAATTGGCTTTACGCAAAAACCTTATAACCATAGAGCTTTTCCACCAGCCAAATATGCATGTAGTGATAGCCTTTATTCATCATTCTCTATGGTGTGAATTTGCCAGTACATTCAATGTACTGACCCTCTGTGGCTGTAACGTCTCATGTTGCAGGATTATCTTACGACGAGTAAGTGATACGTTAGGGTTACGATTTCTACACTCAACTTTGCCGTTGGTGTTGATGGGAAACCACAACCTTGTTGCTTCCGCGATTTTGGATTTGAGGTAATAGTATTTACATTACTTTATACATGTGATTTACCTTTGTTATAAATCCTTCGAGTACTGTGTGTGTCAGCATACCGATCCAAGGATGACACTTAAGCACAGAGACTTGATCCATTCGGGTCGGGTCGCTACAAGATGGTATCAGAGCACATGTTGACTGTAGGACGAGACCCTAGAAACTGGCAAGCCCATAGCAAAGATTTTTCTCTACAACTTTCCCTTTCAAAAAAGATCTTTTACCTCTCTTCTCTTCTGAGTTTATTCAAACTTTGTCGGTGTACTAGAATAGGGGTACCCTAGTACCCCGAACTTGTGCACGGGCAGTTGCAGCACCCCGCAGCAAGGCTTGCCGGGCGAACGCCAAGACCCTCCAAGGTTCCCTTGGAGCCATCCAAGAACAAAGTATATAAGCTAAGGAGACAAGACCCCGACAAGAGGAGCTTGCCGGGAAGGCCAATCAAGGCGCACCAAGGAACTTGCCGCGACGCGCCACTCCGCTCCGGCAAGGCAGCAAGGCCCCGGCAAGAGGAGCTTGCCGGGAAGACCAACCAAGGTACCTCGAAGCCCGGCGATCGACAAGCCTCCGGGCCCGACAAGATAGCAGCAGCAGCAAGACACTTGCCGCGGCAGGCGGCCACTCTGCGTCCACGCTCCAGCGCATCCACCAACATGTCGCTCTGGGGGCCTCCCCGGGCGAGCGTGGCAGGAGGCTGTGCAGCCAGTGGTGCGCAGCGGCATGCAAAGCTGACAAGATCGCCATCGTGGCGAACGGTGGCGCCCCTAATGGTCCTTTTCTGCACTGTTCGGGCGACTCAGACGGGCATTTAATGCCCTTGTCCCCTGCCGTCAGGGTTAGGTAGGGTGCACCGTACAAGCAACTGTATCAACTACCTCGCTTTTTACGTTTTTACCCTCCTCTGCGTTGCCACCTGTCGGTGACCCCTTTAGCTTATAAAAGGAGGCCCATGCGCAACGTAGAAGAGGTTCGGCTCATAGGTTCGGAGCCTCAGACAGTTTGCTTCGATCCATCCGTAGCTCAGAGAACATCACACTCTCGCTTTGGAGAGCAAGAACACCAGATAATACAACCAGACAAGCAGCAGTAGGAGTGTTATCTTTCCGGAGAGTTCCGAAGCTGGGTAAACCGCTCGTGTGCTTCACCTCGATCTGCTCTTCGTGCAACCTCCGCCCCCCACCGAACCGAAAGGGGCCCGGTCCACCGGCCCCATAGGTGTTCGTGGGTCAGTTTCCCCCGACATCTTTGGCGCGCCAGGTAGGGGGCATCGAGATTGTGTGGACCTGATCCGGTGTTCACACGAGCTAGATCTTCATTCCCTTCATCAACATGCCACCGAAGAAGAAGACTTCGGCGGCAGCCGCTCCGTCCACGTCGTTTCCGCCACCGTTGGAGCAAACGGGTGGTGGAGTGGACGCCGGCGGAAGAACAGCCGCCGATGAGGGTGCTCATAGTGCTGCCAAGTCCAAGGACAAGGCTGCACAAACCTCGGCGACTGTACATGTTCCGCGCCACTCTCAGGAGGCGCAAGATCAACAGCACCATGGCGCTCGTAGCACCATGCGCATGTTAGACCAAGGCCAAGCTGGTGGATCTCGGAGCGCTCAAGACCAGCATGCACGTCAACATGCTGGCACGAGCGGGGCACGGTCGCCTGGACGGGATACTGCTCCTTCTAACATAGTTAGAAGTTCGAGCACGTCCCGCTCCTCGCGCCGTCCGCCACTGCCACCCACCACCCCAGCAGAAGCTTTGGCACGAGCTCAACTCCTCCTAGATTACCCTCCGACGTCGGACAAGATCGACGAATGGAGGGCCACCATCCAGAGTCTCATCGGCTACGCCAACGGTGACACTCCACGGCGGCCGAGCGCGTCGCCACCGCGGCAGGACTGCCGGACGCGAGCCGGTGGCGACGAAACGGGCGGAGGTGCAACTACCATGCAATCACCGCCCCGAAGGCCAAGATCGCCGACTCGTCGGATCCACCTCGACAGCGACTCCACTGCATCGTCGGATCCACGAGCTCGTCGTGATCAGCGCCAAGTTCTCCATGATCGACAACAAGAAGACGCTCGAACCCGCATCGAGCGCCGAAGAGAAGCGCGATGTCAATCCGACAAGCGCACTGGGCCCTTTGTTGACATGCATGCGCCAGGGGAACCAGGCGATCTGCCGTATGCGGTAGGTTGTCCTGCGTTCACTCGTGAGCTGCAGCAAGTCCAGTGGCCCCGTACAAAGAACTTCAAGCCAGACGTATCAGAGAAGTACGACGACAAGACGCATCCGGTAGAGTTCCTCAGCATCTACACCATTGCGGTGCAAGCTGCCGGGGGACGAGATGACAAGATCCTTGCCAACTACTTCCCGCTGGTGCTCAAGCCCAATGTCAGGTCCTGGCTCATGCACTTGCCGGACAACTCCATATCCTCTTGGGCTGATCTGTGCCATCAGTTTGTCGGCGCCTTTACAGGCGGACACAAGCCTCATGGCCAGGAGAGTGATCTTCACCTGCTCGCCCAGAAGGAAGGAGAGCCATTGCGCAAGTACATTCAGAGATTCAGTAGCGTGCAGCACAATATCCCAGACGTCCACCCTGCCGCGGTGATCAGCCGTTCCATCAGAAGGTGCGGAACCGCAAGATGCGGGAGGAAATGGCGATGTGCAAGATCAGGGACGTCAGTGAGTTATATGCACTGGCCGACAAGTGTGCGCGTGCTGAGGAAGGGAGGAGACTCCCCGGAGAAAATATAGGAGCGGAGGGATCTGACAGTGAAGATGCTGCCCCGGCAAGGAAAAACCGGCGGTGGAACAACAGAAGGAGGAAAGGCAAAGAAGTGCTAGTTGTTGAGCAGTCCGGCAACGGTGGCGGCACCAAGGAAGCCAAAGTTGGTAACTCCGACAAGGACGTTGCCGCGGAGGTGGCGGTCGCCGACAAGCAGGACGGCACCAACAAGCAGTATTGCAAGATTAACCGCACCAAGGGCCATGATCTTCAGAACTGCAAGAGGGTCGAGCAGCTTGTTGAGCAACAGAAAGCTGAATACGAGCGGCGCGACAAAGAGAAGGCCCAGGAAGGAGCTGGTGGATCCGGCAAGAAACGTCCCGGCCGAGGAGGACGCCGCGGCAAGGCCAAGCAGCGGCAAGGAGACAGACCTCCTCACGGCCGCGACAAGGATGAAGATGACGGCGACGATGAAGATATGGATGATGAGGAGACTGATGAGCAGGAGTTCCAGACAGCCACAGAGGTCCTGTGCGTTGATGGTGGTGCTTCTCTGCATGCCTCGCACCGCCAGCTCAAACAGTGGGTGCGGGAAGTTAATGCAGTAGAACCACCCGTCGAGTCACGCAAGCCTCTGAAATGGTCCGGCACGCCTATCATCTTTGATATTGAGGACCACCCGGATCGCATAACTGCGGTCGGGTGCTTGCCGATGTTGGTTTCACCAACAATCCGCAACCTCAAGGTCACTAAGATGCTAGTTGACGGCGGGGCCGGCTTGAACCTGATCTCCTCCGTGGTGCTCCAGAAGCTCCAGATCCCTGACAGCGAGCTCGAAGAGACCGGCATGTTTCAAGGAATTAACCCAGGAAGGAGCAAGCCAAAGGGAAAGATCACGTTGCCGGTAACATTTGGCAGTGAGCTGAACTTCAGGACTGAGAGGGTCACATTTGACGTTGCCGACATTCCATTACCTTATAATGGAATTCTTGGCCGTCCGGCACTCGCCAAGTTCATGGCAGCCTCTCACTATGCATACAACGTACTGAAAATGCCAGGCCCAATAAGTGTCATCTCTGTCCCTGGTGACAAGAAGGATGCTCTTATATGTGCCGACAAGATCTACCGGGAAGCAGCAGCCGCAGCAGAACGGAGGACACTTGCTACTGAAGCTCCCGGGGGGAAGAGGAAAGCCAAGTCCGGCAAGAGCTCTGATGCCCACTCCGGCAAGCGCACCTCTTCGGAGTGCTGCGCTACCGTCGAGGACGCACCATCGAGCTCCACCGGCAAGTGTAAGAAGGCAATGGCAGCTCCACCTGAGACTAAGAAGGTGTCCGCCAAGGAGGATGGCACTGGTGGTACCTTCACCATCAGCGCCACTCTTGACCCCAAATAGGAAAGCGCGCTCGTTGCTTTCCTGCGGGCGGATATCGACGTGTTTGCGTGGCAACCGTCTGATATCCCCGGTGTTCCCAGGAAAGTGATTGAGCACCACCTTGCTGTCTGTCCTCATGCGCGGCCCGTCAAGCAGAGAGTCAGGAAGCAGGCAGTAGAGCGCCAAGAATTCATCGCAGAAGAAATCAAGAAGTTGGAAGCAGCAGGCCTTGTCAGAGGAGTACTCCATCCCACGTGGTTGGCCAATCCTGTTGTTGTGCGCAAGGCTAACGGGAAGTGGAGACTTTGTATTGACTTCACTGATGTTAATAAAGCTTGTCCCAAAGACCCATTTCCCTTGCCGCGTATTGACCAGATTGTTGACTCCACAGCCGGATGTGATTTGCTTTCATTTCTTGATGCATACTCAGGATATCATCAGATCTTCATGGCAGAAGAAGATGAAGAGAAAACCGCATTTATCACCCCGTGTGGCACGTACTGCTTCGTACGGATGCCTTTCGGTTTGAAGAATGCTGGTTCAACATTCGCAAGGGTAGTCCACCATGCTTTTGAGCCACAAATACATAGAAATGTTGAAGCTTACATGGATGACATAGTGGTCAAGAGCAAGAATAAGGCGACCCTGGTTCAAGATTTAGATGAGACATTTGCAAATCTACGCAAAACCAACCTCAAGCTTAACTCCGAGAAGTGCGTATTTGGAGTCCCTTCCGGCAAGCTTCTCGGGTTCTTCGTGTCTCAGCGGGGAATTGAAGCCAATCCCGACAAGATCAAAGCCATCGAGCAGATCGAAGCACCGAAGCGCGTCAAGGATGTACGAAGACTTGCCGGTTGCGTGGCTGCTCTCAGCAGGTTTATCTCTAGATCTGCTGAGCGCGCCCTGCCATTTTTCAAAATTTTGAAAAAGGCAGGTCCAATGAAATGGACTCCGGAAGCGGAGGCTGCGCTGCAGGACTTGAAGAGATACCTGTCCTCCACTCCAACACTTGCCGCACCTAAGCCGCAAGAGAAGTTGCTGCTGTATATAGCAGCAACCAATCAAGTGGTTAGTGCTGCGTTAGTGGCGGAGAAGGAGGCGGATGATGAGCCAGCAACCACGGCAAATCCATCCAGCGACAAGCAGGGGGCTTCGCCGACAAGCTCCGGTCCCGACAAGCATGGGTTTGCGCAGGAGCATGATAAGATGCCAAGGAGAATGGTGCAGCGCCCAGTTTACTTTGTCAGTTCCCTTCTGCAGGGGGCTAGATCAAGGTACTCTAGTGTGCAGAAGTTGCTTTTCGGCCTCCTCATGGCCTCGAGAAAGCTGCGCCATTACTTCCAAGCACATGAGATCACAGTCGTCACTCGCTTTCCGCTGAAGAGGATACTGCAAAATCCAGAAGCAACGGGCAGGATTGTCGAGTGGGCGCTGGAACTGTCAAGCTTTGGCCTCAAGTTTGAGAACACTTCAACTATCCAAAGCAGAGCATTGGCAGAATTCGTAGCAGAGTGGACGCCAACCCCAGATGAAGAAATTTCAGAAGCGAGCATCCACGTCAAAGAGGCAAACAAAGAGTGGCTGATGTACTTTGATGGTGCCTTCTCGCTGCAAGGCGCCGGTGCAGGCGTGCTGCTTGTCGCACCCACCGGAGAGCACCTCAAGTACATAGTCCAGATGCACTTTCCCAAAGAGCAAGCAACCAACAATACTGCAGAGTATGAAGGATTGCTTGCCGGTCTCAGAATTGCAGCAGACCTTGGGATCAAGAAGCTTATTGTCAGGGGTGACTCACAGCTTGTCGTCCGACAAGTGAACAAGAACTACCAGAGTCCGTTGATGGAAGCGTATGTCGATGAAGTGAGGAAACTAGAAGAGCACTTTGACGGCCTACAGATGGAGCATATCCCAAGGGCTCAGAATGACATTGCTGATGGCTTGTCAAAGTGCGCCGCACTAAAGTTACCTGTGGAACCAGGGATCTTTGTGCTTAAGTTGACTCAACCATCCGTAACACCATCAACTGGACAAAGCAAGAAGAGGAAGTTGGTTTCTGGTGACTACTCTCCGGCAGAGCTCCCCGAAGCCGCCGCCAAGAAAGTCCCCAAGATCAACACCAATGATGCTGAGGGGCAGTCTGCTCCGGCAAGCCTAATGGTTTGTTCCGTTGAAGCAGACGCTCCCGACAAGTTTTGCTCCGGCAAGCTTGCCGGGGAACATCAAGCTCCGGCAGGGCCGCAAGTCCTTGCCGTAGAAGCGGATGTTCCCGCAGCAGCAGATGTGCCTTTAGTCCTTGTTGTCGAGCCACAGGCTCCAGCATGGGCACAGCAGATTGTCCATTTCCTTCAGACAGGAGAACTTCCCGAAGAACAAGAAGAAGCGGAAAGAGTAGCCCGGCAGTCAAGTATGTACCAGTTTGTCGATAGCATACTGTACAGAAGAAGACTCAACGGTGTGAAATTGAAGTGTATTCGCCGGGAAGATGGACAAAAGCTGTTGGCAGAGATACATGGAGGCATATGTGGCCACCACATTGGCGCAAGAGCACTTGCCGGCAAAGCTTTCCGGCAAGGTTTCTTTTGGCCGACAGCCCTCCAGGATGCAACTGCACAAGTAACCAAGTGTGAAGCGTGCCAGTTCCACTCCAAGCAGATACACCAGCCAGCTCAAGCTCTCCAGACGATCCCTTTGTCCTGGCCATTTTCGGTCTGGGGGCTCGATATCCTCGGCCCCTTCCCCCGAGATGTCGGGGGCTTTGAGTACTTGTACGTCGCAATCGACAAGTTCACAAAGTGGTCGGAAGTGCAGCCAGTAAGGAAGGTGACAGCACAGTCAGCAGTCAAGTTCTTCCGGTCTATTGTTTGCCGTTTCGGGATCCCTAACAAGATCATCACCGACAACGGCACGCAATTCACGAGCCGCACCTTCATGCAGTACGTCCAACACCTTGGCGCCAAGGTCTGCTTCGCTTCTGTTGCTCATCCAAGAAGCAACGGTCAAGCAGAGAGGGCAAACGCTGAAGTGCTGCGCGGGCTCAAGACCAGAACTTTCGACAGGCTGCACAGGTGCGAAAGAAATTGGATCGAGGAGCTGCCCGTGGTTCTTTGGACGATCAGAACGACGCCAAATCGAGCCACTGGCCAGACACCTTTCGCTCTAGTATATGGAGCAGAGGCAGTTCTCCCCACGAAACTCGTATACGGATCACCTCGAGTGCTCGCTTATGATGAGCTTGAGCAAGAACAGCTGCGGCAAGACGACGCGCTGCTCCTTGAGGAAGATCGTCTTCAGGCTGCTGTACGAGCTGCTCGATACCAGCAAGCTTTGCGCCGCTATCATAGCCGCAAAGTTAAAGCCAGAAGCTTCGAGGAAGGAGACCTTGTTCTTTGGCGCGTTCAATCCGCCAAGAATTCCAACAAGTTGACGCCGAAGTGGGAAGGCCCTTATCGGGTGAGACAAGTCACAAGGCCTGGCGCTGTCCGCCTTGAGACCAAAGATGGCATTCCAGTGAACAACTCATGGAACATAGAACATCCTCATAAGTTTTTCCCATAAGGCGCGATTGCCGGAACCCGTTCCGGCAACCACTTTTTGTACAAGTCTTGCCGCTGTTGCATGTAATCCTTTGTACAAAGCCGGGCGCAGACCCCGTGCATAAGTAAAACCCCAAGTGCTCCGCACAGCTTGTCCATTTCATGCGTTAGTTCCTTTCTTGCATGTGATTATCTGACACTTTGTGCAGCACTTACATCCGGTAAGTAGTAACGAGCCGAAGAGCTCCATATTATTATTTTCTCTTCTTTCTTTTTCTTTTAAGGGAAGAGAAGGTTCTCTCGCACACAAGTTTGCCGGGGGGGAAGGAGAAGATTGTGGTATGGGCCAGGCGTCGTTCAAACAAGGACTTGCCTTACCGGGAAGCAAATGACAGAAAAGCTAAGTTGCCAAAGTTTGAGCAATCACTTTTTTAAATTTTTTAGTTATCTTCCTCGAACGACCCTGCTTTGTATGGAAAACATGTGCGCGGAGGAACCAACTCGTGGCTAGTTGCGCCCTTACTTTGTTTCGAGTCCGCTCAACAGCTTAAGCGTGCTGCATCTAGTCGCGACAAGGTTTCTTGTCGGAAGCAGCGCCGCCAGCAGGCTGCTGAAGTCCCGCACTCAGCGCTCGCGGCTCGGGCGCCTGCGCCGACAAGTTCCCTAGAAGCGTAGGGTAAAAACATACAAGGGAAGGAATCTAGTAGAGGAAATAACATTGCAATTGATAGACAGAGATAAAGTTATATTACAAAGATAACTTGTTGCAACTCTAACAGACTGTTTTCATAACATGATTAGCAGCGACAAGGGAAAAGAAGAAATGGGCGGCCTAATCTACGTGTCCGCCCTCGACTCGCTTGATCTCGCTCACCTTGTCCACAATGGGTGCGACAAGGGCCTTGAGTGCATCTAGATCGGTGTCAGGCGGCAAAGATCGTAGGACATTGGTGAAGCTGAGGCCTGGATTGCGGAAGGCTACCTTCATCGGCACCTTCGGGAGAACCCCGGCGCAGATTTTGCGTGACTCGTCGGCCAGCTGCTTCGGGATCCTCTCCCGGAGCCGCTGGAGTGCCGTCGCCACGCCCTTGAAGAATAGGCTGAGCTTGGCGCTGGGTTGAAGGCTCTCGTCGGAAGGATACCCAAAGTCCTCCATCCCCAGCTGCGCCAGCTCCTCGTTGATGACTGCGGCAGTGTTCACCAGACCTTCGGTCCAGTGCTCCACTGTGTCTCTGAACGAGTTCTGGGTAACTGCAATGCTCTCCAGCAGCGCTGCGTCAGCCTTGACCTTCTCCGCCAAGGTCTTCTCCCGCTCCTTGACGGCCTCCAGCGTCTGCGTCAGCGTGGCCAGCTTCAGCTCCAGGTCTGCTTTGGAATCCTTGGCGGCGCTGAGCTCCTTGCCCCTTTCAGCGAGAAGGCCTTGCAGCTCACCGTGGGCGGCAGCATCCTTCTCGCGCTCACGGTTGAGCGCGGCAAGCTCCTCGCCGCTCTTCCCAATATCGGCCGCCAGCTGCGCCACCTTCTCCTCTAGCCCTTTCTTGGCGGCCTCTACAGTTGCCGCGGCGTCCTTTGCCTCCTTGAGCGCCCCGCCAAGTGCTCGCTCACGCTCGGCGAGCTCTTCCTCGTAGCTGTCGAGATGAGCCTTCCGCTGCACTAGCTCGCCTTCCCGTGCGGACTGCTTCTCGGCAGCAAGCCTTTGTTCCTCTTCAGCCTCGGCCTTCTCGAGAAGAAAGGTCGTGCGCTCCTCGTCTACTCGCTCCCGCTCCTGTGCCAGGGATCGAAGAGCTTCTTGATTTTGTCCCCGGAGCTCCTCCGCACGCTTCTCCATGTCAACTCCCGCCTTCGCGACAAGCGCTTCCCGGGAAGCCAGCTTGGCTTGCCGGGTGCGGTAGAGTGACAGCAGCTTCCGCAGTAGTTGCTCCTCCTCAGGCTCGCCGCTGCTGCTACCGGGCGCGTCAACCAATGACAGCCCAGCAGAGGCGAGCACCTCCCCGTCAAAAGTCTCCCCCTCGACTGGCGCCCTGGAGCTCGACGCCCATGGTAGCTTGATAAAGATGTCGTCGCCGGCCTTCAAATAGGCACCGGACTAGGGCTCTTCGGAGCCCGGCTCCGCAGAAGCGGCAGAGGGTTCGGCGGTCGGTGCAGCGCCCGGTGCTCCTGTGGCCTCAGGGTCGTCAGTGCAATCGCCCGACCCCTCGCCGGCTTCCGCAGCAGCAGCCCCGGTGGCCTCCTCGCCGGCGGTCACATCAGCACCGGCACCTTCCTCGCCGGTGCCCTCAGTCTCCATTGGCTCAGCCGAAGATGGGTCTGAAGAACGAAGAGGGGAGGAAAATCAATCAAAAATCCAAGAAAGGAAAAACGGAAGAAACAGAACCCAAGGGAAAGTTTTTAGGCAAGTGGATTACCTGCGCCAAGATCTTCAGTTGCGGCCTCGGTCGCCGCAGGATCAGCAGTGCCGTCCCTTGCCGGAGAGTCCCCCCTTGCCGGAGAGCGCTCCCTTGCCGGGGACTCCTCCCTTGGCGACATAGTCGAAGCAGGTGGCACTTCGGGACCGGCCTCCGGGCGCTCCTGATGAGGCTGCTCTGCTCCTGCACAAGTCGACAAGCAAGATATCAACAAAGGAAAAAGCACTCAAGCGCGCCTGACAGCAGAAGGCTAAACTATGAACTTACGCTGGGGGCTGCTTTGAGGAGTGATTGCCGGGTCCGTCAAGGTGATCTTGGACCCACCCCCTATCGACAAGGTGGGGTCATCTTCGATGATGATCACCGCGGCCTTGGCCCTCTTCGCCGCTCTCTGGGCCAGTGTTCTGAAAAGAAAGGAGTCGAGATTGGAGCAAGTCAGATACAAGATATAAACAGCAAGATTGAAAGATTATAAGAGCACCAAAGAAACTCACTCTTCTTCCTCCTCATCGGAGCTGAGCGCGGAAAGATCGAAGTCCGGCCCTCCTCCGGTGCGGCGAGGTGGAGGAGTAGGATCCCTTGCCCGCTTGGCGGGGGCAGTGGTGGTGGCCCGGGAAGATCCCGCTCCAGTTGTCGCTGTTGCGTGAGACGCTCCCGCGGCAACATTGCTTGCCGCGGTAGAGCGCGTCGCGCGGCTCGGTGGCTGTGGAGCCGGCTGCCGCCCCGCTGCGTCCCCGGCCCTGCGAAGGCGCCTCCTTGGCGGGGCCGGGGGCTCCGCCTGCGGCAAGCTCTCTGAAGGCTCAGCCTCCTCCTCGCCGGCCTCGCTCGACTCGGCTTCGGAACCGGCAGGCTCCTCTTCACCCATGAACTCCGCGCGTTCGGCAAGGTTTGCCGCCTCTGCAGCCTCCGCCTCCTCCACGGTGAACCCGAATGCGCCCGCAGCAGCTGCAGCCGCAACCTCTTCAGCCCTAGTGGCGATGAGCTGCAGCTCCTCATCGGTGGTGTCATGGGTGAGGCTCTTCTGCTCGTCAGCGCGGACCGGCACTTCCTCCAAGGTGTCGAAGAATGCTCGCACAACGTCATCCGCGGGCTCTTGCCAAGTTGGGACGATGCCGTGTGAATCGCACAACGGCATCATGGCGCGGATCCGGTCAAGCGAAGAGTTATTGCACAAAGGAACTACGCCCCTCGGCAATGTGAATGGGTGCTGGGGGTCGCATTTGAATAATTCCAAGAGCATTGCATCCAACTCCAAGGCGGTGAAGTTGTAGTTGAGGCCCGGCCGCAGCCTCATGATGTCCGCCGTACTCTTGAATTCCCAGGCGGGCCTCCCCTCTCCTGCAGGGGGGCAATGCGGCGGCGGAGGAAATCTGCCCCGACAGCACCTACGGTGAGCCCGGCAAGCCTGAGGCGAAGAATCCTAGTGATGGCGATCTTCAGCCTCTCGTCTTCCGGGGCCACGTTGCTCCAGTCGTTGCCGCGCACTATTGGAGTTTGGCGCACGGCGGTGAAGGGCTGCGGATTCTCCTCAACAATCCAACACCACTCCGCTCTCCACTCCTCCCACTTGCTGGGAAGCTCACCATCTAAGTACGCCTCCTTCTTGCCGACTCTCGAGACCCAGGCAATCCCTCCGGCAAGCGGCTCTCCTCTCTCTACCCGAGGAATGAAGTAGTGGCGAAAAAGGGCAACACTAGGGTGGACTCCGACAAAGTTTTCGCACAAGTGTGCGAAAACTGCCATGGTCAGGACAGCATTGGGGGTGAAGTCAAGGAGGCGGAAGCCATATGTGTTCATAATGTCACAGAAGAACTCCGAGAAAGGCGGGCAGAGCCCGCAATAGAAGAATAGTGGGAAGAACGGGTACCCATTTGGAGCCAGCTTCGAAGCGGTAGCCGGGAGTACCCTCGTGCGCGGATGTGCACGCGTCTCCGTCGCCCAAAAGAGGTAGAAGTACTCCCTCAGCTCCTGCACGCCGAGCTGGGGGGTGAAGATCACCCGCTCCTTCCGCAGCGCCGCGAGCCGCTGCGCCTCGGCCGACTTCACACCCTTTCCCTTGTCGGCTTTTGGGCCCATGGCGGAGGTGGTGAGGGAGGTCGACGGCGTGGAGATGCTGGTGACAATGGGAGGGGCGGAGCGCTGCTCTCTCGGCTTCGAGAAGAAGGGGGGAGCGGCAGAGTTTGTGAAGAAGGAGTAGCAGCAACCAACGGGGGGGAACGAACTGCCCCTGTTTCCTCTGCTTATAAAGAGGGACGGGGCGGATGTTTCGCCCTTCCTAATAAACAACCACCCATGATCTCCCCCACGATGCCGCATTCAACGCGTGCCATTATGGGGGAGCGCGGTGGATACGGAGCGAGATTTGGTGTAGCCCAGCCCGCGTGTGCCCGTGCCCTGTCTTGGGCCTGGCCCAACAGCGCTCGGCACCGTGTCTGGCCCAGGCCCGGGGGCTCCTATTGGTGTACTAGAATAGGGGTACCCTAGTACCCCGAACTTGTGCACGGGCAGTTGCAGCACCCCGCGGCAAGGCTTGCCGGGCGAACGCCAAGACCCTCCAAGGTTCCCTTGGAGCCATCCAAGAACAAAGTATATAAGCTAAGGAGACAAGACCCCGGTAAGAGGAGCTTGCCGGGAAGGCCAATCAAGGCGCACCAAGGAACTTGCCGCGACGCGCCACTCCGCTCCGGCAAGGCAGCAAGGCCCCAGCAAGAGGAGCTTGCCGGGAAGACCAACCAAGGTACCTCGAAGCCCGGCGAGCGACAAGCCTCCGGGCCCGACAAGATAGCAGCAGCGGCAAGACACTTGCCGCGGCAGGCGGCCACTCTGCATCCATGCTCCAGTGCATCCACCAACGTGTCGCTCTGGGGGCCTCCCCGGGCGAGCGTGGCAGGAGGCTGTGCAGCCAGCGATGCGCAGCGGCGTGCGAAGCTGACAAGATCGCCATCGTGGTGAATGGTGGCGCCCCTAACGGTCCTTTTCTGCACTGTTCGGGCGACTCAGACGGGCATTTAATGCCCTTTTCCCCTGCCGTCAGGGTTAGGTAGGGTGCACTGTACAGCAACTGTATCAACTACCTCGCTTTTTACGTTTTTACCCTCCTCTGCGTTGCCACCTGTCGGTGACCCCTTTAGCTTATAAAAGGAGGCCCATGTGCAACGTAGAAGAGGTTCGGCTCATAGGTTCGGAGCCTCAGACAGTTTGCTTCGATCCATCCGTAGCTCAGAGAACATCACACTCTCGCTTTGGAGAGCAAGAACACCAGATAATACAACCAGACAAGCAGCAGTAGGAGTGTTATCTTTCCGGAGAGCTTCGAAGCTGGGTAAACCGCTCGTGTGCTTCGCCTCGATCTGCTCTTCGTGCAACCTCCGCCCCCCATCGAACCGAAAGGGGCCTGGTCCGCCGGCCCCATAGGTGTTCGTGGGTCAGTTTCCCCCGACAAACTTCCCTTTAGTGAAACCATACCCCCTTTCCCTTTTGACCACTCGAAGATTCGACTGATGAGACCACTCCAAGAAGTACAGGATATCGGACAAGTAAGACCATTCGGAATGAAGAGGATTTTACCATACATTATGATAATGGAAACTACAACTGTGAAGACTCTGAAGACTAGGAGAATTGGAGGCTCTGAAGAATCCCCAGATTTGTATGACCTAGGAATGCTACCCTTATGGAACTTGATAGATTATGGAAGTTATCAATGCCCGAGATCAGGGTGTATCGGAGAAAGACCGGAGCATGGAGAGTTAAAAACTTAAAGTTTTGTCAAGGAAAACCCTAAGGCAGGAGATATCAACTATGGAGAGATAGCTCATGGAAATGACAAGAGCAGAAACACAACTATCCATGAAGTTATCTCCCGCTTATGCTATTGCCACCGTGCTGAGTTAAGCATGCATATGCATGGAAGGATTGGATGGTAGAAGGCTGATGGAGCACCTATCATAAGATGAAGTTTTAGCCCTAGCCGGTGTATCACCAGGATCTGGAGTAGTACATCAAGAAGTTAAGATGGACCTTTAAGAAGCAGTATTTTGACAAGGAAGTATTTCATGAGGAACTCAGGACCCAGAAGTTGAAGTAGCCAAGCTGGAGGAGCAAAACCTCGGGATACAGGAGATTAGTCAGGAACAGAAGGACCGTAGTGCCAATGGTTCATGTCAAGGATGTTGAAACCCAGAAGTTTGGAATGCAACTCCAGAAATATTAAAGGACGTCACGAGAAACTTTTTGTCAACAGAGAGGATCTGGCAGAAGAAATTGAGAAGGACAAACACGATCGGAAGAAGCCATTGGAGGCATGAACAAGACTTGAAGAGTTGGCGATTTTGAAGATTTATTGACCCTTAGAAGACCAAACCCCTGTTTTATACCCACGTTAGATGCGACAATTGTGAGCTGTCATTTGTTTGTTCTTTTTCCGACAGCCACAATAAAATCTGTCTTTTCAAAACTTTTGTTTGTATTGTATGTATCCCTCTCCCTCTCTCTTATCTCACCCCAAACCCTTGGACCCAATAGAGGATGAATGGAGATGAGCTTGTATTTTCTGGACCAATGAGTCAATTGGAGACAGACCGATGGATTCAGAACATGGAGGATCATATGGAGAACAACCCTATAGTCGGAAAGGATATGGCCCAGCATGCTCTTCAATGCTTTGAAAGAGGTGCTGCTACTTGGTGGAGGATGTACCAAACCATGAATGGATGGCAAGGAGTAACCACTTGGAAGGAATTTAAGTTGAGTTTGCCAAAGTCTCGGCTTGTGTCCCAGAAGTTGAAGCCTTATGGAAAGGATATGAAGAAACCTTGTGCATGCAAGATTTGTGGAGAAATAGGACACACCCATAAAGAACACAAGGATGAATGCCCTAATTGCGAAGGAAGTCACCCAGTTGAAGAATGCCCAATTAGGCAGATTACTTGTTTCTTGTGTGAAGGGACTACCCACTATCCTGCTCAGTGTCACATTTACCCCATGGTACGATGAACCATCCAGCAGAAGAAAGAAGTAATGAAAGGAGCCCTCATGGAAATTTTAGAAGAAGCTGAGATGGAGGACACATCTAAAGAAGACCCGAGTAAACCCTGCACTAAGTCTTGCTATTCATGTGGAGAAGAAGGACACATCTCCCAAAATTGTTTGAATGGGGATTTAGTAGAATTCCCGACAGAGGAAGTAGAGTATGACCCACTGGAAATAGAAGCCCTGATTGGAATGGAAAAGTCCACAAAGAGAAGTAGATTGGATTCTAGGAAGGATCTGAGTCATGTCACCTGTTATAAGTGCAAGGAGTCAGGGCACTACCATAACAATTGCCCAAAAAGGAAGCCAAGGACCCAAGTAGGCTATATAATCACAAGGAAACCTCGAATCTTCCCAGAAGTAATATGTTTCCGTTGTAATGAAGCAGGGCACTTTGCCAGAGATTGCCCCAAGGAGAAGGAAACTTGTGCTAGATAGTTGAGTTTGCAGCAAAAGAAATGGAGTAGTAGAAGTGAGAACATTTTTCTTTTATATCGAGGTGTTGAGTTGAGACATGTAATGGAGAAGCGAGAGATTGTAAACATTTGAGAATGAATAAAGTAGCATCGTTGGTACTGATATGGATTTTATGAGTTGATACTCTATGAAGAAGGATTTTGACCATTTTTGAGGATAAAAGAAATATGGTCTATGGAAGATTTGTGCATTTTAAGGGTGGTAGTACCCTGTAATGGATTTCGGACAAAAATGAAAATGAGTTTTGTCTCGATATGTGTGATACCTCAAAAGTATGTAGGATGAAGTTGGAGACGTCAATTGGTTGGATCAAACATGATCAAGGAGTCAGAAGAGAATGTTAAGTTGATTCGAGATAGACTGAAGGTAGCTTAGTCCAGGCAGAAGAGTTATGTAGACTCAAAAAAAATGCAAGGAGGTAGTCTATGAAATTGGAGACAGAGCATGTCTTCGTGTGTCCCCTTTGCGAGGAGTTACATGATTTGGAGTTAAGGGAAAGTTAGCCCCGAGATTTGTAGGACCATACCAAGTTTTGGAGCATATGAGAGAAGTGGCCTACAAGTTTGAGTTACCCGAAGGACTGTCAGGAGTTCAAGATGTGTTTCACGTTTCCCAGTTGAAGAAGTGCCATGCAGAGATGGCCAATATTCCCCTGTAAGGATGCTTGACCCTGGAAAGGGTAATGATGTTCCACGAAATGGAATATGGACTTCATAAGTATAAGATTTTATCTCGGTATGAGGGATATCCCACGAGGATGAAGAGATGAGTTACCATTGGATATAAAGGAGGTATGATGTTGGAAATATGGATCAATGGAAATTCCATGATGAGTCTGAGTAATCATGTCCTAGTTTGGTGCCAATAGACGGAAGGAAGACAGTACAATTGGATGGATTTAAGAATACTAGGAAGTTGGAAGTTGGAATAATGATCAGTTGCCCGATGATAAGTTCAAGGACTACAAGTTATGAGATGTGCCATAACCCACAGGCCCCAGGACCTGCCAAGAAGCAAGCACATTTTGCTGAAGGAAAAACCCCGGAGGAAGATACGATGTTTATCGATAGACGATTTTATAGGAGTTTTCGCAAAACCTGAGAGTGGTGAAGGAACGATAGATGTTTGTTTGGCTTGCAGAATCAATGGATTATTCCGAACGCAGTTCGCCGATGAGAGAAATTCTGCAATGCTTGTGAGGATGACCAAGTGTTAGAATGCGAGATTCACTAAAGCATAGACAGGGTAATGATTTGGGTGCGGGATGGATTGATCACCATACCGACTTACTCTTATTATTCGCCTTGCTATATGGGATGGTAAATCTGAGTGACTTGCCTATAGTAGAGAGACGACGATCAAAACCTTGTTTAAGCCTTAGAATGGTATAGGTATTTTTTCCCTTGTACAAGGCAGCCTTGCCAACCGTAGGTTATACGGTGAGGATCAACCCAGACCCATTTCCTGCAGGAGAAACCATAAATTGTTGACCACCATGAGATATCGATAGTTGTTTAGTTTTGGCGCCAGACCGTCAGCTAAGAAGACCCAGTCTCGGAAGAACCTTACCAAGATGAAAGGACAGAAAAATTGTAGTAAGGATATGCCACTACCGGAAGAGCCCAGAGAAAGGAATTAAACTGAAGATCTGAGAAGACCGGCCCTGTCAAGAATAAGGATGGAGTATATAAGTTTTGATAGAACCGTAACCATGCTTCTAAGGGTGGTAGCACCCCAGACCCCGGAGACGATCGATGAATTTTGAGGAGACCCCCAAACCCTAACCTTTTCTTGCTAGCCTCTCCGAATCTCGAGGACGAGATTCCTTTTAAGGGTGGTAGGTTTGTAACATCCCAAAAATCTAAAATTTGGAATGTTATAATAAATAGATAGATTTGATTGATTGTTTGATTGATTGTCTGAAAGTGAGTGAATTCGAAACATTTTGAAAGTTAAATGAGAGGGAATAAAAGGACTTTCCCAAACTTTCATACTTGCTTTCTGATCTCCGCGAATTCAAATTCTTTTCAAAACAAAACCCTTGAGCGAAGATGATATGACTTCTTCCATTTAAATTAAATGAAAGGGTATTTGAAAATATTTGAATTCCATTGGGAAAATATTTTCCAATTCAGAAACTTTATGCAACTCAATGATTTTCACGAGAGAAGATAAAATGACTTCTTCAAATTATGAAATATGAGTTGGGAGTTTCAAAGAATTAAATTCAAAGTTCTTTTGAATTTATTCTCAATTTGGAGTTATTTGAGTTTATTCAAATTATTTTTCCGCCAAAAATAAAATATATGGAAAATAGGGTAACATGATTCCCTACATTAGAAAATTGGAGGAAAATTAATTTGAAATCATTTTGGTATTTTTTTAAAATGATTTTAGTTGGATTTTAATAGACCAGTAGCACTCTTTGATTTATCTGAATTTGTGTGGATTTTATTTGAAGTTATAAAAATGCTCATGTCATAGAAAATCTTTTTCTAAAAAATTTGATATATTATATGCCTATATAATATTTTTAGTTATTTTGTTTTTATTATTTTAGTTCTCTGGAAAAAAAATGTTAAAAAAAAACCTCTTCGCCGACTGGGCCGGCCCAGCACCCAGCCCCGGGCCAGTCCAAGTCCAGCCCAGCCGCGTCGTCCCCGACCTCACGCAGGAGGCCGGATCCTGCACGCCACCGCCGCCGCCTCGGCGTCCGAGCCGTCCCCGCCGCGGACTCCTCCTCGCCGCCTTTGCCCCCTTCCCATGCAAACCCCTCGCCCCCCTCCATATAAGCTTGCGCCGCCGCCGCCCGCTCTCTCCTCGCGCCGCCGCCGCACTTCTCATTCGCCGCGCCGCAGCTGCATCTCGCTGGAGCCGCCGCCTCTCCTGCTCCTGCCGCTGCTCCGAACGCCGCTGCCCCGCGCCGCACCACCACCTCCTCCCGCCGCAGTCCGCCGCCACCTCCTCGCCGTTGCCGCGCTCCGCCGCCCGCAACCACCACCACTGCGTCGCCGCCTCGCCGGAGTCCGTCGCTAACGGCTGCCACCGGATTTCGAAGAAAAAAACTGCCCGAACCGGTACAAACCGACCCGGTTTTTCTTTTAGTTTAGTTTTATTCGTTTTGATCGGTTTATTTATTAGGTTTCGTTAGTTAGCGGATGTTCATCCGTTAGTACTCAGTAGCGAACGGTTTTCGTCTTATAGGCTTCTGCAGCGAATGTTCGCTATTTAATCTTTTTCTTTTTCTTTTTATTTTCGGCTAGGGACCCGTTTGTGAATAGTTTATTTACAGATTAGTCCCTGAACTTCAATCTATCACTACTTTTTACTCGTTAGTCCAAATCCAACGAAACCAACGCCCACGTCTTCGTTATAATCCCCTCTATCCAGTAATCCAACCCAAACATGTTTTTGAAAAGTTTAAAATTTGAATTAGATCAGATTTGAATTCAAACTTCGTTTGAGCATAACTTGAGTTTCGTAGCTCCGTTTGAGTTGATTCTTTTTGCAAATCGAAGCTCTTGACCTAAACTTTCTAATAAGGTCAAATTCACATAATTTTGGTACTGTTAGAAATTGTTTTATGTTGCAAGAGTTATTTCCTTGGTTTTGATGTTTCCGAATTGTCTTCTTCGTTCTTTCTGATCTTTTGAGTGATTGCTTATGTGTGGTTACTATTGCTTGCTTACGATAGATTGACCGGAGTGTGACGAGTAGAACTATCAAGAGTTTTGAGTGCGAATCATCTCCATCAACATTGCAGGCAAGTTCACACTTTGATCATACCTTTTCTACAACCCAGTTTTATTGCATTAGATCAATCCTCTCACATTGCATGATTAGGCTCTAATTAAATTGTGGGATGGGAAGTAGATGAGGTAGTACCTATTACCTATATTATTATGAAACCTTTGGGAGTTACTTCTACGTTTGCTTATTATGCCATGCTATGCTAGTAGATGTGGATTGGGTGAGTGATATCCATGATAGATGTGAGTTAATAATTTTAATGGTTTATCTAAGGTGGCAACTTAAACACACATCTGGGTGGATTGAGGCACCTGATGTCTATCAGGACTTGCCTGTTTTTTTGGACCGCCACCCAGGCTCAAAGGGATCATAAGATCTTTCATGCTAGAAACTTCCGTCTGCAGCCACAAGCCATTATGGGCTCTGGCATAGTTGATTAAGTTGTGCGAACTCTTACGGGTAGACTAGCAGATGTAGGGGAAAGTAGGTGTACCGGTCTACCCACATGTAAGGGGCTAGCGCTTCTGAAAGACTGTGTCTCGGTCATCCGTCTTCTCAAACACCCTGTAGTGCGAGAAACCAAACAGAGGCGATCGAGTCTTGTGGGGAAAAGTGCGCAAACCTCTGCAGAGTGTATAAACTAATCATGATTAGCCGTGTCCCCGGTTATGGACATCTTGAGTATCTAGTTCTTGGATTATCCTGTTGATCTCATCACGTTACTTTAAATGAATATTGTTGGGTTTAATGATGTTACTTAATTGGGATTGAGAATGCTGTCAACCATTCTCAATGTTCAACAACCACCATGATAGTTAAATAAATTTATTCCTTTGCAGTAGGGAAAAATTGGCTTTACACAAAAACCTTATAACCATAGAGCTTTTCCACCAGCCAAATATGCTTGTAGTGATAGCCTTTATTCATCATTCTCTATGGTGTGAATTTGCCAGTACATTCAATGTACTGACCCTCTGTGGCTGCAACGTCTCATGTTGCAGGATTATCTTACGACGAGTAAGTGATACGTTAGGGTTACGATTTCTACACTCAACTTTGCCGTTGGTGTTGATGGGAAACCACAACCTTGTTGCTTCCGCGATTTTGGATTTGAGGTAATAGTATTTACGTTACTTTATACATGTGATTTACCTCTGTTATAAATCCTTCGAGTACTATGTGTGTCAGCATACCGATCCAGGGATGACACTTAAGCACAGAGACTTGATCCATTCGGGTCGGGTCGCTACAGATACACATGTTCATGCCAAAAGATACAAGATAGTAATGATAGTACCACATACTTGTGGCACTGCAATTTTAGTCACAATGGTATAAAACGCATGAAGAAGCTCCATGTTGATGGATCTTTGGACTCGCTTGATTTTGAATCACTTGAGACATGCAAATCATACCACATGAGCAAGATGACTGAAAGGCCTCGTTTTCAGTAAGATGGAACAAGAAAGCAACTTGCTGGAAGTAATACATCTTGATGTGTGCAGTCCAATGAGTGCTGAGGCATGTAGTGGATATCGTTATATTCTTACTTCATAGATGATTTGAGTAGATGCTAAGTATATTTACTTGATGAATCACGAGTCTGAATTATTGAAAGGTTCAGGTAATTTCAGGGTGAAGTTGAAGATCGTCGTGACAAGAGGATAAAATATCTATGATATGATCATAGAGATGAATATCTGAATTACGAGTTTGGCACAGAATTAAGACATTGTGGAAATTGTTTCACAACTAATACAGCCTGGAACACCATAGTGTGATGGTGTGTCCGAACATCATAACTGGACCCTATTGGATATGATGCATACCATGATGTCTCTTATCGAATTACCACGATAGTTTATGGGTTAGGCATTAGAGACAACCACATTCACTTTAAATAGGGCACCGCATAATTCCGATGAGATGACACCGTATGAACTATGGTTTAGAGAAACCTAAGCTGTCATTTCTTAAAAGTTTGGGGCTGCAATGCTTATGTGAAAAGTTTCAGGCTGATAAGCTCAAACCCAAAGCGGATAAATGCATCTTCATAGAGTACCCAAAACAGTTGGGTATACCTCTTGTCTCAGATCCGAAAGCAATAGGTATTGTTTCTAGAATCGGGTCCTTTCTCGAGGAAAAGTTTCTCTCGAAAGAATTGAGTGGGAGGATGGTGGAGACTTGATGAGGTTATTGAACCGTCACTTCAACCAGTGTATAGTAGGGCACAGGGAGTTGTTCATGTGGCACCTACACTAATTGAAGTGGAAGCTTATGATAGTGATCATGAAACTTCGGATCAAGTCACTACCAAACCTCGTAGGACGACAAGGATGCGTACTACTTCAGAGTGGTACGTAATCCTATCTTGGAAGTCATGTTGCTAGACAACAATGGACCTACGAGCTATGGAGAAGCGATGGTGGGCCCGAATTCCAAAAATTGGCTCGAGGCCATAAAATCCGAGAGAGGATCCATGTATGAAAACAAAGTGTAGACTTTGGAAGAACTGCTTGATGGTCATAAGGCTATTGGGTACATATGGATTTTAAAAGAAAGACGGACAATGGTGGTAAGTATCACCATTAAGAAAGCTCGACTTGTCGTTAAGATGTTTTCCGACAAGTTCAAGGAGTTGACTACGATGAGACTTTCTCACTCGTAGCGATGCTAAGAGTCTGTTGGAATTATGTTAGCAGTTACTGCATTGTTTATGAAATCTTGCAGATACGATGTCAAAATATTGTTTCCTTGACGATTTTCTTGAGGAAAGGTTGTATGTGATACAACCAGAAGGTTTTGTCTGTCCTGAAAAATGCTAACAAGTATGCAAAGCTCCAGCAATCCTTCTAAGGACTGGAGTAAGCATCTTGGAGTTGGAATGTACGCTTTGATGAGATGATCAAAGCTTTTGGGTTTATACAAAGTTTATGAGAAACTTGTATTTCCAAAGAAGTGAGTGGGAGCACTATAGAATTTCTGATGAGTATATGTTGTTGACATATTGTTGATCAGAAATGATGTAGAATTTCTGGAAAGCATATAGGGTTATTTGAAAAGTGTTTTTCAATGGAAAACCTGGATTAAGCTACTTGAACATTGAGCATCAAGATCTATAAGGATAGATCAAAACGCTTAATGATACTTTCAAATGAGCACATACCTTGACATGATCTTGAAGGTGTTCAAGATGGACCAGTCAAAGAAGGAGTTCTTGCCTGAGTTGTAAGGTATGAAGTTATGAAGTTAAAGCTCGACCACGGCAGGAGAAATAGGAAGGACGAAGGTCGTCCCCTATGCTTTTGTCATAGGCTCTATACAGTATGCCATGCTGAGTACCGCACCTGATGTGTGCCTTGTCACATGTCTGGCAAGAGGGTACAAAGGTGATCTAGGAGTAGATCACCAGATAGCGGTCAAAATTATCCTTAGAGGAATAAGGATATGTTTCTCGGTTATGGAGGTGATAAAGAGTTCGACGTAAAGAGTTACATCAATGCAAGCTTAACACCTATCCGGATAGCTCCGAGTAGAGATACCGGATACGTATAATGGAGCAACAATTTAGAATAGCTCCAAGTAGAACAGTTATTTGAAATGGCTCCAAATATAGCGTAGAGATTTGCGAAGTACATACGGATCTGAATGTTGCAGACCCGTTGACTAAAACCTCTCTCACAAGCATAACATGATCAAACTCAGAACTCATTGAGTGTTAATCACATAGTGATGTGAACTAGATTATTGACTCTAGTAAACTCTTTGGATGTTGGTCACATGGCGATGTGACCTGTGAGTGTTAATTACATGGCGATGTGAACTAGATTATTGACTCTAGTGCGAGTGGGAGACTATTGGAAATATGCCCTAGAGGCAATAATAAATTGGTTATTACTATATTTCCTTGTTATTGATAATCGTTTATTATCCATGCTAGAATTGTATTGATAGGAAACTCAGATACATGTGTGGATACATAGACAACACCATGTCCCTAGTAAGCCTCTAGTTAACTAGCTCGTTGATCAATAGATGGTTACGGTTTCCTGACCATGGACATTGGATGTCGTTGATAACGGGATCACATCATTAGGAGAATGATGTGATGGACAAGACCCAATCCTAAGCCTAGCACAAAGATCGTGTAGTTCGTATGCTAAAGCTTTTCTAAATGTCAAGTATCATTTCCTTAGACCATGAGATTGTGCAACTCCCGGATACCGTATGAATGCTTTGGGTGTGCCAAACGTCACAACGTAACTGGGTGGCTATAAAGGTGCACTACGGGTATCTTCGAAAGTGTCTGTTGGGTTGGCACGAATCGAGACTGGGATTTGTCACTCCGTGTGATGGAGAGGTATCTCTGGGCCCACTCGGTAGGACATCATCATAATGTGCACAATGTGACCAAGGAGTTGATCACAGGATGATGTGTTACGGAACGAGTAAAGAGACTTGCCGGTAATGAGATTGAACAAGGTATCGGATACCGACGATAATCTCGGGCAAGTACAATACCGCTGGACAAAGGGAATTGAATACGGGATTGATTGAATCCTTGACATCGTGGTTCATCCGATGAGATCATCATGGAACATGTGGGAGCCAACATGGGTATCCAGATCCCGCTGTTGGTTATTGACCGGAGAGTCGTCTCGGTCATGTCTGCATGTCTCCTGAACCCGTAGGGTCTACACACTTAAGGTTCGGTGACGCTAGGGTTGTAGAGATATTAGTATGCGGTAACCCGAAAGTTGTTTGGAGTCCCGGATGAGATCCCGGACATCACGAGGAGTTCCAGAATGGTCCGGAGGTAAAGATTTATATATATGAAGTCCTATTTTGGCCACCAGAAAATGTTCGGGATTTTTCGGTATTGTATCAGGAAGGTTCTAGAAGGTTCCGTAGTGGGGCCCACCTGCATGGGGGACCCACATGAACGTGGGTAGTGGGGGCAAGGCACCACACCCCTGGTCAAGGCTCACCAAGATCCCCCCTTAGAAGGAATAAGATCATATCCCGAAGGGATAAGATCAAGATCCCTAAAAAGGGGGGATAACAATCGGTGGGGAAGGGAAATGATGGGATTTCTTTCCCCCACCTTTGCCAATGCCCCAATGGACTTGGAGGGCAAGAAACCAGCCCCCTCCACCCCTATATATAGTGGGGAGGTGCATGGGAGCCGGACCCTAGCCCCTGGCGCCTCCCTCTCCCCTCGTAACACCTCTCCCTCTCGCTGAGCTTGGCGAAGCCCTGCCGAGATCCCCACTACTTCCACCACCACGCCGTCATGCTGCTGGATCTCCATCAACCTCTCCTTCCCCCTTGCTGGATCAAGAAGGAGGAGACGTCTTCCCCAACCGTACGTGTGTTGAACGCGGAGGTGTCGTCCGTTCGGCGCTCGGTCATCGGTGATTTGGATCACGACGAGTACGACTCCATCAACCCCGTTCTCTTGAACGCTTTCGCTCGTGATCTACAAGGGTATGTAGATGCACTCCTCTCTATCGTTGCTATATGACTCCATAGATTGATCTTGGTGATGCGTAGAAAATTTTAAAATTCTGCTACGTTCCCCAACAGTGGAGAGAAACCCTCCCACTCGGGGGCTTAGCTGCAGTCCAGCACTCGCCTAGGTTCTCCCACTAGGAGACTTAGCTGCAGTCCAGTACTCGCCTAAGTTTGAAAAAAATCCTACCGAGTGGAGAGAAACCCTCCCACTCGGGGGCTTAGCTGCAGTCCAGCACTCGCCTAAGTTCTCTCACTAGGAGACTTAGCTGCAGTCCAGTACTCGCCTAAGTCTGAAACATATCCCTATCCGCAAGGATGACGAGGTGCAGGTCGACTGCAACCTTCTCCTTTGGAGCTGCGGCACAAATACAACGTTCGCTCCATCCCCATCCACAAGGATGACGAGGTGCAGGTCGACTGTAACCTTCTCCTTCGAAGCTGCGGCACAAGTACAACGTCCGCTCCATCCCTATCCGCAAGGACGATGAGGTGTAGGTCGACTGTAACCTTCTCCTTCGGGGCTGCGGCACAAGCACAACGTCCGCTCCATCCCTATCCGCAAGGACGACGAGGTGCAGGTCGACTGCAACCTTCTCCTTCGGAGCTACGGCACAAATACAACGTCCGCTCCATCTCCATCCGCAAGGATGACGAGGTGCAGGTCGACTGCAACCTTCTCCTTTGGAGCTATGACGCAAATACAACGTCCGCTCCATCCCCATCCGCAAGGATGACGAGGTGCAGGTCGACTTCAACCTTCTCCTTCGGAGCTACAACGCGAATACAACGTCTGCTCCATCCCTATCCGTGAGGACGGCAAAGCGCAGGTCGACTGGAGCTGCCCCCTCAGAGCTGCGTCTCCAGCACAAAGACTATTCCAAGCAGTGAGCAAAGTCCATTCGAAGGCCAATGCAAGCACATTCGGAGATAAACCAAATTTAGATAAATCCTAAAAGTTCCAGGCAGCAAATCAAAAGTGCTTGGGCATCAAGCCCGAAGGAGTTCAATGGTTACAGCAATCACTCGGCATTCCGAGGAAAATTTAAAGGAGATTCAAGTTTCATAAGTTTGTTCACTCGACCGGAGGAGGGCTGGCAGGCGCCACAAATGAGTCCAGGTCGATCCCATCAGCGATCTGAGTGGCGGCAGCAATGAAAGTCTCCATGAAGGACTGGAAGTCATGCTTTTTGGTGTTAGCAACTTTGATCGCAGCCAGCTTGTCTTCATGAGCCTCCTTGCAATGGACTCGCACCAAGGACAGGGCCACATCAGCACCACACCGGGCGGAGGATTTCTTCCATTCTTGCACTCGGTCAGGGATCTCGTTCAGTCGAGTCATCAAGGATTCCAAGTCGTTCTGAAGCGTAGCCCCCGGCCCAAGCGATGAGTCGATTCGGGAGACTACCTCCTTCAAGCGCGCGAGGTAGCTTATGGCGCTGGCGATACGGGACTCTAGTCAGAGCATGTTCATTGCAGTTTCGTCGTAGACTGGAGAAGCGATAGGGTCTAGACCCGTCTCGACCCTTCCAGTTTCCTCGTCGAAGTCTTGACAGAATTCTGCAACAAAAATAGTCAATCGACCAAGCAAGATCCGATCGCAAGCATCAACACAGTCGGATTAAAAGAAATACCTTCCAGCGTGAGATAAAGCTTCTTGGCAAGAGTCCTCAGATAAGCTTATGTGTCATTCCTCTTGCGGATCGCAGACTCCAGCTTTTCATTCAGGGCGACCTTGTCCTTCTTCAGACTGGTCACTTCGCGGTTAGCTTCATTAAGACAAGATTTCAGTTTGGTCACCTCTTCTTCCAGCGTCCCGATTGAAGCAAGCTTCTGGTCTGCGAGAGCAATTTTATCTTGAGCTGCTTTTTGCGCGGCGGCGAGGTCCGAGTCCTTCTTCTCCAAAGCCAACTTCATTTTCTCTGCAAAAATAGCAATCGAATCAGAGAAGAGATCAAATAAATGTATTGAAAGTCAGTCGATAGTTAGTTACCTTCCATACCAGCGGCTTCGTCTTGAGCTTTCTTCAGATTCAGCTGGGCTAATTCCAAGTCGAGGTTGAGTTGCCTCTGCTTCTCGTCAAGTTTAGCAAACTTAGAAATAAGAGTGCAAGACTTCTGCAAAAGGCAAAAGACAGATCAGTTGATAAGATCAAAGGTTGTTTACTTCCGAGTGAATAAAGCCTAAAGAAGTTCGCTTAGACCTCAGCCGATTGCACACAATCGACTGCGGTCTCAGGGGCTACACCCAGCGGGTGCACTTGGCGTGCCCCCGCTGACTAAGACTCAACTCAAAAGAAACTACTCAGACCCCAGTCAACTGCCAGCAGTCGACCGCGGTCTCGGGAACTACACCCAGTGGGTGCACTTTGCGTGCCCCCACTGGTTCAGATCCCACTCGCCCAGACCGAGTGGAAGAACGAAACTACTCGACCGGTCGCCCAAGTCGAGTGTAAGGAGGAAAGAAGAACTCAGACCGTAGTCGACTGCCAGCAGTCGACCGCGGTCTCGGGGACTACACCCAGTGGGTGCACTTATCGTGCCCCCACCGGTTATGATTCCACTCGCCCAGATCGAGTAGAAGAGCAAAACTACCAAAATCAACAAAACACCCACTGGGTGCGCTAATTCGACGCAAACAACAGGAGATTGTGTAGACGAAGATTTTTCGAGTAACATTTCCTCATAGAGCAAAAACAGTCGGAAAGTTTACTCACCTGGACATTGGCCCGAAGAGCAGCGCTGGCGTCGTAGGCAGCCTGGCTGTTCTCATGCACTGTTTTCACCCGCTCCATCATCATGTCAGCTTGTCGGATGGCTTCCGCAGCCGCTTCCGACTGGTTGTCCGGGACGGGGTAGCTGGTGAAAAAGTGGGCATACGACCCAGGTGCGGCGGCTTGGAGCTCCGTGGCGTAGAGTTGGACAGCTGAAGGAATCATAGGCGTAGTCGACAGTGCGGGAGGACCACTCGACAAAGCTGCGGCGAAGGTCACAAAAGCCCTGTCCGCGTCTTCAAGTTGACGGACGGGAAGTGTCATAGTGGTTTCTTGCCGAGACGTCCTACCAGTGCTTACCTTCTTGCTTTTCCTGGGCTTAAGAGCCACATCTTCGTCGTCATCTGGAAGATTGATGACGTTGGGTGGAGCTACAAGGCAGATCATTCGACCCCAAGTGAGCCACTCGAACACAATCGACCAAAGAATCAAATCGGAAGAGTTTATACCTCGGTTGGAGGTTACTGCATCTTCCATTTCCTGGTCCCGGTATTGGAGAGAAGAGGTTCCTGACATAGCAGCACTGCAAAGACCTACATTCAATCGATTACGTCCGGTTAATTGAGTCGACGAGAAGGACAAGTCAGATGGTTACCCGAAGATAGTAGGAACAGTCACTTTGATCCTGGGCAAAGCTTTTGGCGGCTTGGAGGAGGTGGCTTTCGGCGCTTTCGGTGCTGGAGGCGGCGCAACTTTGGACTGCCTTGGAGCCTTTTCAGTCGCCGTCGGGGAAGACGTCCTAGGACGCTTCAAAGACTGACCAGTCGGCGTGGACACCAAGTCCAGAGCACTCGCCGGGTCATGGGCATGTTTGGATCTCCTCTCCCTGCGAGGAGGCGAGTCGACTTCTTTGTCAGTCGATTCGTCACTCTCCTCGTCTTCCTCGGCCTCCGAATGCTCCTCGCCGCTCTCGCCACCGCTCCCTTCTTCCTCAGCCTCTTGGTCCTGCACTCCGTTGGGCATTGAATACATGTCGATGAGGGCCTGAAAGGACAACGATCAAGGAAATCCAATCGATCATAAGCAAGATGTCACTAGGTGAATCGAAAAGATGCTTGATAAGACAGAATTAAACCTGCTCCGGCTGGTGCGAGTTGTCGAATGGAATCACCCTCCTAGACCCCCGAGGGTTGTCTTTGTTGCTGGTGATCCCCATCAACCACTTCTCCAAGGTATCCTCGCTGACGTCCTTCGGGTGGATCCAAGTGGAATCCTCGAGCCCAGAGTACATCCACATGGGATGATTGCGCGCCTGAAGAGGTTGGATGCGTCGACCGAGAAAGACCTCCAGCAGGTCCATCCCGATCACCCCGTCGTGGACAAGCTGGACGACCCGCTCGACCAACACCTTGACCTGCGCCTTCTCTTCTGGAACTACCTTCAGGGGGGTGGGCTTCTCCACTCGAGCCAAAGAAAAAGGAGGAAGTCCAGTCGACTGGCCCGGGGTTGGCTGATCCATGTAGTAGAACCAAGTCGACTGCTAGCCCCGGACCGAGTTGGGAAGAATCATGGCTGGGAAAGTACTCTTGCTCCTCATCTAGATCCCCAGACCCCCGCACATCTGGATCACCTGTGTCTTCTCGTCACTCGACTTGGCCTTTTTGACCGACTGGGATCGGCAAGTGAAGATGTGTTTGAAAAGACCCTAGTGTGGTCGACAACCCAAGAAGTTTTCGCACATCGACACAAAAGCGGCCAGATAGACTATGGTGTTTGGAGTGAAATGGTGGAGTTGAGCCCCAAAGAAGTTCAAAAAACCCCGGAAGAAAGGATGGGGAGGCAGTGAGAATCCGCGATCTACATGGGTGGCGAGGAGAACACACTCACCCTCCCTCGGCTGCGGCTCGGTTTCGTTCCCCGGGAGCCGTGCCGACTTGTGGGGGATCAGTCCCCCCTCCACCAGGTCGTCGAGGTCGTCTTGGGTGATTGTCGAGCGGATCCAGTCGCCCTGGATCCAGCCCGCCGGCAGGCCGGATCTCGACGAGGATCCGCCCCGACTGGTCCGCTTGCCCTTCGCCTTCGCTGTCGCCTTCTTCGCGCATTCCAGCGCCACCGTCCTCTCCTTCCCCATGGCGGCGGGTCGAGCTCGAGCAAAGGTCCGACGACGAGGGCGGAAGCGAGCGTGGCGGAGAGATTGAGAGAAGAAGAAGAGAGAATGGGAGCGCACGGGGCAGAGGCCTGGTCCAAGGCCTTTTATAAGGTCGTCATCCGAGTGACTGACTGGTGGACCCAGGCGATCTAAACAAATCCCGCAACAGTTGCGCGTGCAATACGTGGCGAAAAAGGTGGCGCAGGGATCGAGGAGACTTGCCTAATCCGTCCCGATAACCTCGGTTCTGTTCGTCTGGCGCGCTTCCCAAAATTCGGATCCCACGAGATCCGCGGAGAGCAGAACAACCTATCAGACTGAAGACAAACATCCTCTACACCATCATTCGGAATCCTACCGTGAAAATTCACTCAAAAAAACCAAGAATGGACCAAGGCGACTGAGAAAGGAGTTGACGTCCTCACCTCAACTCATTGTTCCAGAATGAGATATACTCGTAGCACAAAGAATGGGTCGGAAGTGTTCCCAACTCTTTTCCCACTCAAACCCTGATCCATTCGGGGGCTAATGATGAAGCTATGTACCTAGGGTAGGATCATGGATCTGTCCAGCATACCCTCCCTGAGGGAGTCCTGGATTAGGGGGTGTCCGGATGGCCGGACTATACCTTCAGCCAGACTCCTGGACTATGAAGATACAAGATTGAAGACTTCGTCCCGTGTCCGGAAGGGACTTTCCTTGGTGTGGAAGGCAAGCTTGGCGATACGGATATGCAGATCTCCTACCATTGTAACCGACTTTGTGTAACCCTAACCCTCTCCGGTGTCTATATAAACCGGAGGGTTTTAGTCCGTAGGACAACATACAGAACAACAATCATGCCATAAGCTAGCTTCTAGGGTTTAGCCTCCAATTTCGTGGTAGATCTACTCTTGTACTACCCATATCATCAATATTAATCAAGCAGGACGTAGGGTTTTACCTCCATCGAGAGGGCCCGAACCTGGGTAAAACTTCATGTCCCTTGCCTCCTGTTACCATCCGGCCTAGACGCACAGTTCGGGACCCCCTACCCGAGATCCGCCGGTTTTGACACCGACATTGGTGCTTTCATTGAGAGTTCCTCTGTGTCGTCGCCATCAGGCTTGATGGCTCCATGATCATCAATAGCGATGCAGTCCAGGGTGAGACCTTCCTCCCCGGACAAATCTTCGTCTTCGGCGGCTTCGCACTGCGGGCCAATTCACTTGGCCATCTAGAGCAGATCGAAAGCTATGCCCCTGGCCGTCAGGTCAGATTTGGAAGCTTAAACTACACGGCTGACATCCGTGGGGACTTGATCTTCGACAGATTCGAGCCACTGCCGAGCGCGCCGCACTGTCACGACGAGCATGATTTAGCTCTGTCGCCGAACAGTGCCCTGGAGGCCGCACCCGCATCGGCTTCGACCCTTAATTCGGAGCTGACCGCGCCGATCGAGGATGGGTGGTGGGACGCCGCCTCAGGGGCTGCGATCCCAATGGCGATCGAGCCGAACACCCACCCCGCACTCTACGGGACTCGTGATTCCAAGGAGCCGGACTCCTCTCCGGACTCCGAACCCTCCGCGCCCCTGCCAATTGAATCCGATTGGGCGCCGATCATGGAGTTTACTGCCACGGACATCCTTCAGCACTCGCCTTTCGGCGATATTCTGAAGACACTAAAGTCTCTCTCTTTATCAGGAGAGCCCTGGCCGAACTACGGTCAGCAAGGTTGGGATACGGACGATGAAGAAATTAAAAACCCACCCACCACCCAATTTGTAGCCACTGTCGACGATTTAACCGACATGCTTGACTTCGACTCCGAAGACATCGACGGTATGGACGCCGACGAAGGAGACAATAAAGAACCAGTGCCTATCGGGCCCTGGAACGCCACCTCGTCATATGACGTATACATGGTGGACGCACCAAAAGATGACGACGAGGAGCGGAAGGACGCACCGAAGGCTTGTTCCCTCGAAAGACAGTCAAAGCGGCGACGCAAGCGCCGCCCCAAATCCCGCCTTGATAGAAATAGTGATCACACAGACCCAGCGCTGGAGCAGGGCGAACCGCTGCCGGACAACGGCAATCCGGATAATCAAGCCGAACAAACAAATTCTATCAAGGATAATGGTCCGGACGACATAACTCCAGACAGGCACCCGGAGCAGTAGAATGCCCGTAAAAGGCTTGTCGCCACTGCAAGGAGTCTTAAAAAGCAGAAGCAAAGGCTCAAGGCCGCGCAAGACACACTCCAAATCAGATGGAGTAAAATACTCAACACTGCAGCAAGGTACGGCGACAATCGCCCCTCCAAGAGCTACCCAAAGCGGAAGCTGCTACCCGAATTCGATGAGGAGGCCTCAGACCCCCCACAACAAAATATCAAAGCAGCCACCTGGTCGGATAGACGACCCCTCTACCAACACAGAGCGGCATACAACGCCGCTCACAATACAATACGCGACCCATGCGAGGGCTCGCATCCAAAGGACGTCGCAACAAGATCCATCTATGGACCACGCAAGCGCGCCCCAGCATACAATGCAACACAACAAACATCCGAACAACGCGGTACACCCAGCTACAGGGGTGCCGCACATCCCCTATGTTTCACCGATGAGGTGCTGGACCATGAATTTCTAGAGGGATTCAAGCCTGTAAACATAGAGGCATACGACGGAACAACAAACCCTAGGGTCTGGATTCAGGACTACATCCTTCACATCCATATGGCTCGAGGAGATGATCTCCACGCCATCAAGTACTTACCCCTCAAGCTCAAAGGGCCAGCTCGTCACTGGCTCAAAGGCCTCCCCGAAAGCTCCATTGGAAGTTGGGAAGAGCTCGAAGACGCCTTTCGGGCAAATTTTCAAGGGACTTATGTCCGACCTCCGGATGCGGACGATTTGAGTCATATAACTCAACAGCCCGGAGAGTCAGCCCGAAAGCTTTGGAACAAGTTTCTTACTAAAAAGAACTAGATTGTCGATTGTCCGGACGCCGAAGCCTTGGCAGCTTTCAAGCATAGCGTCCGTGACGAATGGCGCGCCAGACACCTCGGCCAAAATAAGCCGAGAACGATGGCCGCATTAACAAACCTCATGACCCGCTTTTGCATGGGTGAGGACAGCTGGCTAGCCAGATGCAGCACCAGCGACCCCAGTACATCTGAAGTTAGAGATGGAAACAGGAAATCACGATGCAACAGCAATAACAAACGCCGAAATAAAGAAGACAGCACGAAGGGCACGACAGTAAATGCCGGATTCAAAAGCTCTCGGCCAGGTCAAAAGCCGCCCCCTAAAGGCACCAGGGATGAACTGTCCAGCCTCAACAAAATTCTGGACCAAGTATGTCAGATCCATAGTACCCCTGGTAAACCTGCTAACCATACCCACACAGAATGTTGGGTCTTCAAGCAGTCCGGCAAGCTCAACGCCGTACACAAGGGGGAGGATACACCAAGTGAAGACGAGGACGAGCCCCCCAAGCAAGACACGGGGGAACAAAAGAAATTTCCACCAGAAGTAAAAACAGTAAACGTGTTACACGTGATCAAGGGAAAAAACAACGCGGCACCCCCAGGAAAATATACCCAAGTGCCTGTCACCGCGAAGTCCTGCCACTGGTCGTCTCAACCGATCACTTTCGACCATCGCGATTACTCAGCAAGTATCCGACACGCAGGATGGGCTGCCCTGGTATTAGACCCAGTAATTGGCGGATATCACTTCACACGAGTCTTGATGGACGGCGGCAGTAGCCTAAACCTAATATATCAGGATACAATCCGCGGGATGGGGTTAGACCCAACACAAATTCGCCATAGCAATACTACCTTTAAAGGAGTAATGCCAGGCCCAGGGGCTCGTTGTACGGGCTCCCTCCTACTACAAGTTATATTCGGCTCCCCCGATAACTTCCGTCGCGAGCATTTAACTTTCCACATCGCTCGTTTCAAAGCGGCTATCAAGCACTGCTCGGACGAGAAGCTTTCGCTCGCTTTAATGCAATACCACACTACGCCTCCCTCACACTCAAGATGCCCGGTCCACGTGGCATCATTACAGTGCATGGAAATATCAAGCGATCTCTGCGCACCAAAGAGAGTGAGGCTGCCTTGGCAGCCGCACACTAAAGGCGCCCGGACCATCAAAAGCATCCAATAGGTCGTCAAGACCTCAGACACAACTAATCGAGTCCGGCGCCGCTACTTATACCGAATAAACGGTCACGCCCCTATTTGTCAATACAAGGGGCTCAACACGCGCAGACAAGTGGCGATTTCTTCTCACCTTGAATTATACATGGTTTCTTTAACAAACTATCTTTTTGCACGACAACTTTTTTCACCTAAATTCCTCTCTTTTACAGATGATCATCGTGCTACACCCGTCCAGGATACGGCACAACGGAGACACAGGCGTAGGCGTGCAGCACGGACCCGCTCCAAGGATTCTTTTTAGATTAAGACCCGGCGTAAACCTTTTTTACTGTCTCTTGTTGATACATATCCACCGTTGAGAAGGATACTGACGTCTTGGCATGTGGCCACGCCACAACAATGCACGTACCTGGACACAAGGGGCTTCTTACAAAGGCCATTATTTAGGCCCGGTTTATACCACAAAGACCGAATACCTTAGGGAGTGTTCGGCGTCGCGAGTTTGGCCCTATATGCATCAGCTCCGAATCATTGTCTTTGGTCAAATGTGAAGGAAATATGCCCTAGAGGCAATAATAAAGTTATTATTTATTTCCTTATATCATGATAAATGTTTATTATTCATGCTAGAATTGTATTAACCGGAAACATAATACATGTGTGAATACATAGACAAACAGAGTGTCACTAGTATGCCTCTACTTGACTAGCTCGTTAATCAAAGATGGTTATGTTTCCTAACCATGAACAATGAGTTGTTATTTGATTAACGGGATCACATCATTAAGAGAATGATCTGATTGACATGACCCATTCCATTAGCTTAGCACCCGATCGTTTAGTATGTTGCTATTGCTTTCTTCATGACTTATACATGTTCCTATAACTATGAGATTATGCAACTCCCGTTTACCGGAGGAACACTTTGGGTACTACCAAACATCACAACGTAACTGGGTGATTATAAAGGAGTACTACAGGTGTCTCCAAAGTTACATGTTGGGTTGGCGTATTTCGAGATTAGGTTTTGTCACTCCGATTGTCGGAGAGGTATCTCTGGGCCCTCTCGGTAATGCACATCACTTAAGCCTTGCAAGCATTGCAACTAAATGAGTTAGTTGCAGGATGATGTATTACGGAACGAGTAAAGAGACTTGCCGGTAACAAGATTGAACTAGGTATTGGATACCGACGATCGAATCTCGGGCAAGTAACATACCGATGACAAAGGGAACAACGTATGTTGTTATGTGGTCTGACCGATAAAGATCTTCGTAGAATATGTAGGAGCCAATATGGGCATCCAGGTCCCGCTATTGGTTATTGACCGGAGATGTGTCTCGGTCATGTCTACATTGTTCCAGAACCCGTAGGGTCCGCACGCTTAAGGTTACGATGATAGTTATATTATGAGTTTATGCATTTTGATGTACCGACGGTTGTTCGGAGTCCCGGATGTGATCACGGACATGACGAGGAGTCTCGAAATGGTCGAGACATAAAGATTGATATATTGGAAGCCTATGTTTGGTTATCGGAAGTGTTCCGGGTGAAATCGGGATTTTACCGGAGTACCGGGAGGTTACCGGAACCCCCCGGGAGCCATATGGGCCTTAATGGGCTTTAGTGGAAAGGAGAAAGGGGCAGCCCAAGGTGGCTGCGCACCTCCCCCCTCCCCTAGTCCTATTAGGACTAGGAGAGGTGGCCGGCCCCCCTCTCTCTCTTTCCCCCCTAAGGAGTCCTATTCCAACTAGGATTGGGGGGAATCCTACTCCCAGAGGGAGTAGGACTCTCCTGGCGCGCCTCCTGTGGACGGCCAGCCTCCCCCCCTCTAATCCTTTATATACTGAGGTAGAGGCACCCCAGAAACACACAAGTTGATCCACGTGATCTATTCCTTAGCCGTGTGCGGTGCCCCAGCCACCATATTCCTCGATAATACTGTAGCGGAGTTTAGGCGAAGCCCTGCTGTTGTAGTACATCAAGATCGTCACCACGCCGTCGTGCTGACGGAACTCTTCCCCGACACTTTGCTGGATCGGAGTCCGGGGATCGTCATCGAGCTGAACGTGTGCTCGAACTCGGAGGTGCCGTAGTTTCGGTGCTTGATCGGTTGGATCGTGAGGACGCACGACTACTTCCTCTACGTTGCGTCAACGCTTCCGCAGTCGGTCTGTGTGGGTACGTAGACAACACTCTCCCATCTCGTTGCTATGCATCACATGATCTTGCGTGTGCGTAGGAAATTTTTTGAAATTACTACGAAACCCAACAGTGGTATCAGAGCCAGGTTATTTATGTTGATGTTATATGCACGAGTAGAACACAAGTGAGTTGTGGGCGATATAAGTCATACTGCCTACCAGCATGTCATACTTTGATTCGGCGGTATTGTTGGACGAGACGACCCGGACCAACATTACGCGTACACTTGCGCGAGATCAGTTCCCCCGACGTGCTTTGCACACAGGTGGCTTGCGGGCGACTGTCTCTCCAACTTTAGCTGAACCGAGTGTGGCTACGCCCGGTCCTTGCGAAGGTTAAAACGGAGTCTATTTGAAAAACTATCGTTGTGGTTTTGATGCATAGGTGAGATTAGTTCTTACTTAAGCTCGTAGCAGCCACGTAAAACTTGCAACAACAAAGTAGAGGACGTCTAACTTGTTTTTGCAGGGCATGTTGTGATGTGATATGGTCAAGACATGATGCTGAATTTTATTGTATGAGATGATCATGTTTTGTAACCGAGTTATCGGCAACTGGCAGGAGCCATATGGTTGTCGCTTTATTGTATGCAATGAAATCGCGATGTAATGTTTTACTTTATTACTAAGCGGTAGTGATAGTCATGGAAGCATAAGATTGGCGAGACGACAACGATGCTGCGATGGAGATCAAGGTGTCGCGCCGGTGACGATGGTGATCATGCCGGTGCTTCGAAGATGGAGATCACAAGCACAAGATGATGATGGCCATATCATATCACTTATATTGATTGCATGTGATGTTTATCCTTTTATGCATCTTATCTTGCTTTGATTGACGGTAGCATTATAAGATGATCTCTCACTAAATTATCAAGAAGTGTTCTCCCTGAGTATGCACCGTTGCCAAAGTTCGTCGTGCCCAGACACCACGTGATGATCGGGTGTGATAAGCTCTACGTCCATCTACAACGGGTGCAAGCCAGTTTTGCACACGCAGAATACTCAGGTTAAACTTGACGAGCCTAGCATATGCAGATATGGCCTCGGAACACGGAGACCGAAAGGTCGAACGTGAATCATATAGTAGATATGATCAACATAACGATGTTCACCATTGAGAACTACTCCATCTCACGTGATGATCGGTTATGGTTTAGTTGATTTGGATCACGTGATCACTTAGAGGATTAGAGGGATGTCTATCTAAGTGGGAGTTCTTAAGCAATATGATTAATTGAACTTAAATTTATCATGAACTTAGTCCTGGTAGTATTTTGCAAATCATGTTGTAGATCAATAGCTCGCGTTGTTGCTTCCCTGTGTTTATTTTGATATGTTCCTAGAGAAAATTGTGTTGAAAGATGTTAGTAGCAAAGATGCGGATTGGATCCGTGATCTGAGGTTTATCCTCATTGCTGCACAGAAGAATTATGTCCTTGATGCACCGCTAGGTGACAGACCTATTGCAGGAGCAGATGCAGACGTTATGAACGTTTGGCTAGCTCAATATGATGACTACTTGATAGTTTAGTGCACCATGCTTAACAGCTTAGAATCGGGACTTCAAAGACGTTTTGAACGTCATGGACCATATGAGATGTTCCTGGAGTTGAAGTTAATATTTCAAGCAAATACCCGAGTTGAGAGATATGAAGTCTCCAACAAGTTCTATAGCTAAAAGATGGAGGAGAATCGCTCAACTAGTGAGCATGTGCCCAGATTGTCTGAGTACTACAATCGCTTGAATCAAGTGGGAGTTAATCTTCCAGATAAGATAGTGATTGACAGAATTCTCTAGTCACCATCACCAAGTTAGTAGAACTTCGTGATGAACTATGATATGCAAGGGATAACGGAAACGATTCCCAAGCTCTTCGTAATGCGGAAATTGACGAAGGTAGAAATCGAGAAAAGCATCAAGTGTTGATGATAGACAAGACCACTAGTTTCAAGAAAAGGAAGGAGGGAAGAAGGGGAACTTCAAGAAGAACAGCAAGCAAGTTGCTGCTCAAGTGAAGAAGCCCAAGTCTGGTCCTAAGCCTGAGACTAAGTGTTTCTACTGCAAAGGGACTGGTCACTGGAAGCGGAACTACCCCAAGTGATTGGCACATAAGAAGGATGGCAAAGTGAACATAAGTATATTGGATATACATGTTATTGATGTGTACTTTACTAGTGTTTATAGCAACCCCTCAGTATTTGATACTAGTTCAGTTGCTAAGATTAGTAACTCGAAACGGGAGTTGCAGAATAAACAGAGACTAGTTAAGGGTGAAGTGACGATGTGTGTTGGAAGTGGTTCCAAGATTGATATGATCATCATCGCATACTCCCTATACTTTCGGGATTAGTGTTGAACCTGAATAAGTGTTATTTGGTGTTTGCGTTAAGCATGAATATGATTTGATCATGTTTATTGTAATACGGTTATTCTTTTAAGAGAATAAATTGTTGTTCTGTTTACATGAATAAAACCTTATATGGTTACACACCCAATGAAAATAGTTCGTTGGATCTCGATCGTAGTGATACACATAATCATAATATTGAAACCAAAAGATGCAAAGTTAATAATGATAAGTGCAACTTATTTGTAGCACTGCCGTTTAGGTCATATTGGTGTAAAGCGCATGAAGAAACTCCATTCTGATGGGATTTTGGAATCACTTGATTATGAATCACTTGATGCTTGCGAACCATGCCTTATGGGCAAGATGACTAAAATGCCGTTCTCCGGAACAATGAAGCAAGCAACAGATTTGTTGGAAATCATACATACTGATGTATGTGGTCCGACGAATATTAAGGCTTGCAGCAGGTATCATTATTTTCTGACCTTCACAGATGATTTGAGCAGATGTGGGGATATCTACTTGATGAAACATAAGTCTGAAACATTTGAACAAGTTCAAAGAATTTCAGAGTGAAGTGGAAAATCATCGTGACAAGAAAATAAAAGTTTCTACGATATGATCGCAGAGGTAAAATATTTGAGTTACGAGTTTGGCCTTCAATTAAAACAATGTGAAATAGTTTCACTACTCACGCCACCTGGAACACCATAGTGTAATGGTGTGTCCGAACGTCATAACCGTACTTTATTAGATATAGTGCGATCTATGATGTCTCTTACCGATCTACCACTATCATTTTTGGGGTTATGCATTAGAGACAGCTGCATTCACGTTAAATAGGGCACCATCTAAATCCGTTGAGACGACACCGTGTCAACTATGGTTTGGCAAGAAACCTAAGTTGTCGTTTCTTAAAGTTTGAGGTTGCAATGCTTATGTGAAAAAGTTTCAACCTGATAAGCTCAAACCCAAATCGGAGAAGTGCGTCTTCATAGGATACCCAAAAAGGAGACTGTTGGGTACACCTTCTGTCACAAATCCGAAGGCAAGACTTTTGTTTCTAAATTCGGAGTTTTTCTAGAGAAGGAGTTTCTCTCGAAAGAAGTGAGTGGGAGGAAAGTAGAACTTGATGAGGTAACTGTACCTGCTCCCTTATTGGAAAGTAGTTCATCACAGAAATCTGTTCCTGTGACTACTGCACCAATTAGTGAGGAAGATAATGATGTTGATCATGTAACTTCAGATCAAGTTACTACCAAATCTCGTAGGTAAACCAGAGTGAGATCCGCACGAGAGTGGTACGGTAATCCTGTTCTGGAAGTCATGTTACTAGACCATGACGAACTTGCGAACTATGAGGAAGCGATGATGAGCCCAGATTCCGCGAAATGGTTTGAGGCCATGAAATCTAAGATATGATCCATGTATGAGAACAAAGTATGGACTTTGGTTGACTTGCCCGATGATCGGCAAGCCATAGAAAATAAATGGATCTTCAAGAGGAAGACGGACGCTGATAGTAGTGTTACTATCTACAAAGCTAGAATTGTCGCAAAAGGTTTTCGACAAGTTCAAGGTGTTGACTACGATGAGATTTTTCTCACTCGTATCTATGCTTAAGTCTGTCCAAATCATGTTAGCAATTGCCGCATATTATGAAATCTGGCAAATGGATAAACAAAACTGCATTCCTTAATGGATTTACTAAAGAAGAGTTGTATACGATGCAACTAGAAGGTTTTGTCGATCCTAAAGGTGTTAACTAAATAAGCAAGCTCCAGCGATCCATCTATGGACTGGTGCAAGAATCTCGGAGTTGGAATATACGCTTTGATAAGTTGATCAAAGCATATAGTTTTATACAGACTTGCGGTGAAGCCTGTATTTACAAGAAAGTGAGTGGGAGCACTACATCATTTCTGATAAGTATATGTGTATGACATATTGTTGATCGGAAATAATGTAGAATTATTCTACAAAGCATAAAGGAGTGTTTGAAAGGAGTTTTTCAAAGAAAGACCTCGGTAAAGCTGCTTACATATTGAGTATCAAGATCTATAGAGATAGATCAAGACGCTTGATAAGTTTTTCAATGAGTACATACCTTGACAAGATTTTGAAGTAGTTCAAAATGGAACAGTCAAAGAAAAAGTTTCTTGCCTTTGTTACAAGGTCTGAAGTTGAGTAAAACTCAAAGCCCGACCACGGCAGAAGATAGAAAGAGAATGAAAGTCATTCCCTATGCCTCAGTCATAGGTTCTATAAAGTATGTCATGCTGTGTACCAGATCTATTATATACCCTACACTTTGTTAAGCAAGGGAATACAATAGTGATCTAAGAGTAGATCACTGGACAGTGGTCAAAATTATCCTTAGTGGAATAAGGAAATATTTCTCAATTATGGAGGTGACAAAAAGGTTCGTCGTAAAAAGTTACGTCGATGCAAGTTTTGACACAGATCTGGATGACTCTAAGTCTCGATCTAGATACATATTGAAAGTGGGAGCAATAAGCTAGAGTAGCTCCGTGCAGAGCATTGTTGACACAGAAATTCGCAAAATACTTACGGATCTTAATGTGACAGACCCGTTGACTAAAATTATCTCACAAGCAAAACATGATCACACCTTAGTACTCTTTGGGTGTTAATCACATAGCGATGTGAACTAGATTACTGACTCTAGTAAACCCTTTTAGTGTTGATCACATATCGATGTGAACTATGGGTGTTAATCACATGGTGATGTGAACTATTGCTGTTAAATCACATGGCGATGTGAACTAGATTATTGACTCTAGTGCAAGTGGGAGACTAAAGGAAATATGCCCTAGAGGCAATAATAAAGTTATTATTTATTTCCTTATATCATGATAAATGTTTATTATTCATGCTAGAATTGTATTAACCGGAAACATAATACATGTGTGAATACATAGACAAACAGAGTGTCACTAGTATGCCTCTACTTGACTAGCTCGTTAATCAAAGATGGTTATGTTTCCTAACCATGAACAATGAGTTGTTATTTGATTAACGGGATCACATCATTAAGAGAATGATCTGATTGACATGACCCATTCCATTAGCTTAGCACCCGATCGTTTAGTATGTTGCTATTGCTTTCTTCATGACTTATACATGTTCCTATAACTATGAGATTATGCAACTCCCGTTTATCGGAGGAACACTTTGGGTACTACCAAACGTCACAACGTAACTGGGTGATTATAAAGGAGTACTACAAGTGTCTCCAAAGTTACATGTTGGGTTGGCCTATTTCGAGATTAGGTTTTGTCACTCCGATTGTCGGAGAGGTATCTCTGGGCCCTCTCGGTAATGCACATCACTTAAGCCTTGCAAGCATTGCAACTAAATGAGTTAGTTGCGGGATGATGTATTACGGAACGAGTAAAGAGACTTGCCGGTAACAAGATTGAACTAGGTATTGGATACCGACGATCGAATCTCGGGCAAGTAACATACCGATGACAAAGGGAACAACGTATGTTGTTATGCGGTCTGACCGATAAAGATCTTTGTAGAATATGTAGGAGCCAATATGGGCATCCAGGTCCCGCTATTGGTTATTGACCGGAGACGTGTCTCAGTCATGTCTACATTGTTCTCGAACCCGTAGGGTCCGCACGCTTAAGGTTACGATGACAGTTATATTATGAGTTTATGCATTTTGATGTACCGAAGGTTGTTCAGAGTCCCGGATGTGATCACGGACATGACGAGGAGTCTCGAAATGGTCGAGACGTAAAGATTGATATATTGGAAGCCTATGTTTGGATATCGGAAGTGTTCCGGGTGAAATCGGGATTTTACCGGAGTACCGGGAGGTTACCGGAACCCCCCGGGAGCCATATGGGCCTTAATGGGCTTTAGTGGAAAGGAGAAAGGGGCAGCCCAAGGTGCCTGCACACCTCCCCCCTCGCCTAGTCCTATTAGGACTAGGAGAGGTGGCCGGCCCCTCTCTCTCTCTTTCCCCCCTCAAGGAGTCCTATTCCAACTAGGATTGGGGGGGGGGGAATCCTACTCCCAGAGGGAGTAGGACTCTCCTGGCGCGCCTCCTGTGGCCGGCCAGCCTCCCCCCCTCTAATCCTTTATATACTGAGGTAGAGGCACCCCAGAAACACACAAGTTGCTCCATGTGATCTATTCCTTAGCCGTGTGCGGTGCCCCAGCCACCATATTCCTCGATAATACTGTAGCGGAGTTTAGGCGAAGCCCTGCTGTTGTAGTACATCAAGATCGTCACCACGCCGTTGTGCTGACGGAACTCTTCCCCGACACTTTGCTGGATCGGAGTCCGGGGATCGTCATCGAGCTGAACGTGTGCTCGAACTCGGAGGTGCCGTAGTTTCGGTGCTTGATCGGTTGGATCATGAAGACGCACGACTACTTCCTCTACGTTGCGTCAACGCTTCCGCAATCGGTCTGCGTGGGTACGTAGACAACACTCTCCCATCTTGTTGCTATGCATCACATGATCTTGCGTGTGCGTAGGAAATTTTTTGAAATTACTACGAAACCCAACAAAATGTTGGGTTTGCCCGGCTCCTGTGTTTTGGTGCCTTATGTTCCGCTTTACCGGCTAAGGTAGCACCAGGAGAACTACTGTGATTGTGCCCTGGTTCATCCGGACGAGCACCTCATTAGAGAAAGCTGAAAACTGACTGTCATGATATAGCGTCAGATTGGTCAACCACTCGATGACCTTTTAGAATTCCTCCGCCTTAATGAAGGGCCGTTTTCCGGCCAGGCATGTACGCACCCCGAGATCGGGGAGAGTGCGGAGCCACCAGGGGCTATCTAGTAGCCCCACTGTCAAACTCCTATGGCTAAGTGAAAGTGCTAAAGCACTATAGTCCGGTTGCCTCGCTCGCTCCACTATCACCTCCTTAATAGGACCAAGACGTTGGGTTAAGTGTGAACACGTGTTTTTGCGAGAACCTCCGCATTATATGCGTGAGGGTTGAAGCCGACGGCTGCAATCTTTTAGGTTATACACGTGTATACATAAACGGCCGCCCAGGAGGCATCATATTACTTTCAGGCAAAAGTATAAAAATAGCCTTATAAAAATTTATAAAAGCATTTCGCTTACAATGAGATTACACATCACTCAAACATAATATTTTTTTAGCACTGGGTCTCTATCAAACGAGCACCCTCAAGAACTTCTTCAAAGTAGTGCTCAGCAGCCCTTCGACCTATGGCCGAATCCCGCGCTGCAACAGTGGTAGCATCCATCTCCGCCCAGTATGCATTAACACGGGCAAAGGCCATCTGTGCGCCCTCTATGCACGCCGACCTCTTCATTGCATTAATGCGCGGCACCACGTCAAGGAACTGCTGCACCAAGCTGAAATAGCTGTTTGGTTTTGACCTTTCCGGCCATAGCTGATCCACAATAGACCTCATGGAAAGTCCGGACAACCTATTTAGTTCGGCCTATTTGGCTAATTGGTCAGTCAATGAAAGAGAATGCTCGGGAGAATGGAATTGTCTCCAAAATAGCTGGTCTACTTCACGGTCCGTTCGACCCTGGAAATACTTGGCCGCATCGGCAGCGCTCGCCGCCAAATCCATATATACATCCTACGAACTCCACAGCCGATCCAGAGGGGCATACCGTGGATCTCCGAACTTCCTCCGCAACATAAAGGATTTACCAGCTACAATATCCCCGGCTTCCCGCAGCTCCTCCTTCTTTGCCCTCATAGCAGAGCGGAGGTCCTTTTTCACCGCAGCAACCTTCTCAAGGTCCGATGCCTTCGCTTGGTTTTCCTTTTCAAGAACCCGGCAACGGTCGGCGGCGGCTTTTAATTCTATGGCCATATCGGCCATCTTGTCTTGGCTCTCGCCATGCGCGGCCTTCTCGGCTTGCAACTCTTCGGCCGCCTTCAAAGCAGCCGCATTACCCAACCTCGCTTGTTCCTTGGCTCGGGCAAGTTCTGCCCGCAAGGCTTCAACAGTGTCAGCTCCATCTGCAGTCACAGCATATTAAAGATAATGGCATCATGCTCCTCTTCCTATGTGGCCTTTACCAGATAATGACACTTACCCTGTGCCTCGTCAAGCCTTTTCTTAACAAGCTCGATGCCGGCGTCTGCCGCATCCAACTGCCGTTCTAAATGGGCAAATTCGCTAGTCCGGCTAGCCACCGGAGCTTCCATCACCTGCACATAGAGGCAGTATGGTTATTACCTGGGAATATGATCCTCTGTTCACCGTCGTTTCCGACGACAACCAGAGTCTCAGGTGCTACTATCTACACAGGGCACACCTAGCATGTGCAGGACTATCATACATTCTTTTACGTACCTCAAAGCTTGTCAGTAGACTCATAAAAGCTTCATGCAATCCGCTTTCGGCAGACGATATTCTCTCCATCACCGTATTCATCAGCACACGGCATTCATCTGAGATGGCCGCTCGCCCCACCAACTCCCTCAGAACATCCAATCGCACACTATACGGTGCCGGACTCTTTTGTCTGCTCTCTTCGGGAGCCGGACACTGGGAGCTTCGGGGGTCAATGGGATTATCTTCCGGTCTCACCGAACTCGGAGAGGCCCTCCGCGACGACACTTCAGGGTTGCCCGCTTCCGGAGCGGAGGAGTCCGGAGGAGGCGTTTCGCTCTCCATCATCTCTGGAAGAAGATCCCCCAAAGACGAGCTCATTTGAGAGGGGCTAAGGCTCGAACTGCAAAAATATATGCGGTGGTTATTTTCTCAGAAGAAAAAGATGGCATATCTGCACTATTAAAGTATTTCGGGTCACTTACGACGCGCGGGAGAATTGATCCCCCCGCGGAATTTGTGCGGCAACAGCACCCCCCCCCCCAAGGTAGGACCCTCTGTGGGAGACTTCTTCTCCTGTTTGGAAGCTTCGGCTTCCGAATCCCCGGGCGCAGTCCTTTTCCTCTTCTGGTCGTCTTCCTTCATGGAGACGCTCGCTCCCTCGGCTAGAATGGGCAGCGTTGGGGGCCCTCGTTCGCCCGCATTATCCTCCACAGTATCTTCCTTCAAGGGCTCCGGGCAAGGTGCGGTCTGGAGCATCTTTTCCAATACCGGATTTTCCAAACCCTCAGGGAGGAGGGCCGAACACCGAATCAACTTCGCCTTTGTTAGCCAGTCCTGGTTAAAAAGCGAACTCTCATAAATAACTTCATAACAAAGGAGAGATAGTATGTTCGGTCGGAAGATGCCTTACCTGTTCGGCGGCGCGGTTACTACTCAGGCCCACGTCCTCGGTGATTTCCGGACACTCCACCTGAGGTCCGAAGAATGACTTGTACATCTCCTCGTGCGTCAGGCCGAGAAAATTTTGAATGACACGCGGTCCCTCGGGATTGAACTCCCACAGGCGAAGAGGCCGGCGTTTGCAAGGCTAGACTTGACGAACTAGCATAACTTGTATTACCGCAACCAAACTGAAATCTCCATTGAAGAGATCTCGAATGCGGCTTTGTAGTATAGGCACGTCCTTGGCAGGACCCCAGCTCAGACCTCTGCTGATCCATGACATCAGCTGTGGTGGAGGGCCCGAGCGGAAAACAGGGGGCCGCCCACTTGGCACTTCTAGGAGCCGTGATGTAGAACCACTCCTGTTGCCACAATTCAGACACCTCTGGGATGGAACCTTTGGGCCACGAAGCCCCCGTCATCTTGCGTACTGAGGCACCTCCACACGCTGCATGTTGCCCCTCGATCATCTTTGGCTTCACTTCAAAGGTCTTGAGCCATAGGCCAAAGTGAGGGGTAACCTGGAGGAAGGCCTCGCACACGACGATAAATGTCGTGATATGAAGAAAGGAGTCCGGAGCTAGATCATGGAAGTCTAGCCCATAGTAAAGCATCAAACTCCTGATGAAAGGATCCAGAGCAAGGCCTAGACCTCGGAGGAAGTGGGAGACGAACACGCCGTTCTTGTTGGGTTCGGGGGTGGTGACGGCCTGCCCTCGGGGAGGCAGCCAATGCAAAATCTCGGCGGTCAGATATCTGCCCTCCCTCAACTTTTTGATGTCTTCTTCCATGATGGAGGAAGGCACCCATCAGCCTTGAAGGCTAGATCTGGGCATGACTGAAGGTTCGGAGCACCTGACCTGAACTTTGGGCGCTTGAGCTTGAGGTGGGGGAAGGATTCGATTGAACACGGGAGGGAAAAATAAAAGCCTTGTCCCTTTATAAAGAGGGTGAATATCAAGCGTCCTCTCCGTGTCCGTTTGGACTTGCCTATAATCTAGGAGTCCTAGAAGCGGTTGGGTTACCCACGCCCATATTGATGAGAATCTCGGAATAAGGGGACACGATCTCTGCTTTAACAAGACATGCCAAGGAAATCTCCTTGCATGACGCGCTGAGGTGGGATAATGAAACGACTCGGATAAAGGCTTGGTCGTGGTGTGTCACACTACCGAACACGTCAGCAGATTAGATTTGTGTAAATATTATTCTCTCTATGGCAATATGTGGAAACTTATTTTGCAGAGCCGGACACTATCTTTGTGTTCAAAATCTTCTATGAAGTACTTGGAGGAGGAACCCGCCTTGCAATGCCGAAGACAATCTACGCGCCGGACTCGTCGTCGTTGAAGCCTGGTTCAGGGGCTACTGAGGGAGTCATGGATTAGGGGGTGTCCGGATGGCCGGACTATACCTTCAGCCGGACTCCTGGACTATGAAGATACAAGATTGAAGACTTCGTCCCGTGTCCTGAAGGGACTTTCCTTCGTGTCGTGGTTTTGTCACGGCAGATGTCCTAGAGAAAGGACTTAGTCGTGGAGCCATCGCGACGGGTTAGCTTGAAGGGGTTAAAGTGGACACAGGGACGCAAGAGAGTTTATACTAGTTCGGCCCCTTCAATGAAGGTAAAAGCCTACGTCTAGTTGTGATGGAATTGATGGGGTTTCGATGACTAGGGAGCAAGTAAGCTTCGCCTATGTCTCGAGTTGTTGTCTGTTGTCCTTAAACCGCCGCCGGGTCGTCCCCTTATATACACGGGTGACACCCGTCGGTCCACAGAGTCCCAACACCGATCGATATTCGTATCCGGGTTGGTCTCTCCTTATTCCTAACTTACAATACAAGCTTACATACAACTTCCGGTTTACAGCTACAAGTCTTGAACTGGCTACGGGCCTTAAGCCCTCATCTGCCTTCTTGAGCTTTATCACTTCTGGAACTACTGATGAAGTTGACCCGGCCCAGATAGGCCGGTTTACGCCCAGCAGTAATATCCTCAACATTAGGCCCCAGATTGATTTGAACGGGTTCATGTCAATCCTTTAACAAAAACTTCATCTTCAACGTCTTCTCATAAATTGGTAAACCGCCATGATGTCATCTTCTCTGATTATTGTAAACCGGAGTGACGTCACCTGTCATAACGAAGATATCCATTATGCTTCTTTGTTTAATATATCTGCGGAAATCGAGGCGACAGCTCCGTTTCATGGCCCCTTGATTGTCGCGCCTGACACATGTCTTTTTGCCTTATAAATAGGACCGAAGGGTCATTTCCGTTCTCTTTTCCATCTTCCCCTTCTGCTTCGTCTTCCTCGCATCGCCCGACTTCAGAGCTCCGCTGCCACCGTCGACCTCTGCCTCAACCTTGGCTGCTGCATCAACCTGGGCGCGCCAGAGCATCGCGGCAACCTTCCGCGTCTTCCACAGCTCCGGTAAACCTTCTATCCTTTCCCCCGCAGATCTGTTTTAGGGTTTCATAGTTCTTCAGTATTCATCGTCTGCTTCTTGCTCATGCGATAGATCTTTAGATGAATCCGCAAATCTTTATTCTGTGCAATGATAGTTGTTTGACCTTTGCCTTCACTTATGCATCTCAAAACCATAGATCTATATGAACGTTTTGCTCATAGGTTCGGTACTGCTCCTTTTGAACCTCTAAGTATTTATCTCTTTTCTGAACTTGCTTCAGATCCAATGCTGTAAAGAAATCTTGTGAAACCTGTTTCTGCGTACTTGTCCATCTACAATCTCAGCTTTTCAATGCTTAGATCAGGCGGTTTAACCTTATAGAAAATTTTTCCAAACCGGTATATGCCATTAGTCCCCTTGTTGAACCGCTAGATGTTGGTTGCTTCATGAAACTCTGGTTCAGATAGTTCTGTCTCCGGTTTAACAGTGCACATACCAACGTACCTTGATCAAATGCATTTTTGAACCGGGATCTTCTACCTTGTAGATTCCATCATGGCCAAGCAAGTATATGAGTGCAATTGGGTTCCTTCTCGCGTCACAGAGGCTCAACTAGATGATTTAGTCCTGATTGGCGCTTTAGGCAGCAAAGATACCATCCATTGGAGGGCTCCTGGCAAAGAATGCCCTCCCACACCTCGAGAAGGAGAGGTTGTTGTTTCCGTAGATCACTTAGCCCGGGGCTTTAAGCCGCCCGGTTCTAAATTTTACCGGGATGTTTTAGCCAATTTCCAACTCCATCCACAAGACACTGGCCCCAACTCCGTTACAAATATGTGTCACTTCCAAGTGCTCTGTGAGGTGTTCTTTCAAGAGGAGCCCACAGTGGAATTGTTCAGAGACCTTTTCCATCTAAACCGCCGTACTGAGTTTACTGATGGCTCTAATACGGAGTTGGGTGGCGTGGCGATTCAGAAAAGGAAAGAGGTCACATACCCTCACGCCAAACTGCACAGCCACCCCAAAGAGTGGAATCAGACATGGTTCTACTGCAAAGACACCTCCCCTGCTGGTGAGAATCCCTTGCCTGGCTTTCATCCGGAGCGGCTCAGCAATACACACCCTTTTCCTCAAAGATTGACTGCCCAGGAGAGAAGCAAATATGCTCCCCAACTGTCAAAGCTCAGAGCCTTTATGGCCAACATTTTAACAGGGGTTGATCTCGCTCGCTGTTGGATATCATGGAGCATACTGCCCCTTAGTCAGCGCTCCGGTTTGATGTGCGAGTATACTGACAGTGTTGATGACCCACTGCGACATTCAAAAATCCAGCTCTCCGATGAAGAAATCACAGAGGCTGTGAATAAGATGCTGAATGAACCGGAACACGTCTGCGCTAGAACTGGCCTGCTTCCCTTCTGTGCCACCAACAAACCGCCAGCTGTAAGACTTTGATTTTTTCTCTTTGCTGAATCTGTTATTGATATGTCTGGTCATTGTTTAATATCAGTGTCTGTGTAATCAGGGCAATGATCCGTTTTGGAGCAAAAAAATGCCGCAGGAGAAACCAGAAAAACCAGACAAACCGGAAAGAGCAACTTGGCAAAAGACTAAAGCTGTGAAGAAGACTGCCCATAGGAAAAGAACCACGACATCTTCTAATCCGGCCCCTGATGATGATGTGGATAATCCGGACCTTGAGGTAGAGCTTGACTCACTTGGTTTATTTTTCATGCGTCGTATTGATGATGATATTTGTCAGGATGATGCCGAAGCCAGCCACGCGGATGCTGCAGAGATAATTATTCTCTCTTCCGATTCAGAACCTTTGCCTTCACAAAAAATCCGTCAGGCAAACTGGAAAGTTAAATTTTCTCATCCTCTTGCTTATTTGGATCCTAAATTTCTTATGAAGACCCAACAACACAAAGCTCGTCGCACAACCCGGCACAGCGGCCAGGTAGTTACCTCCGCCGGTTTACCGAACAGTCCGGTTCGGAAACGCCATTCAGAGGTCTCTAATTTGCTTGTCAGTGCTTGTCCTAAAGCGGGCTGCTTTCGTCAACCGCTTAATCCGTCTGACTCCGATTACCAGGTTACTTCCCACTCATCTTCTAGCGAGTCATCGACTACTCAGCTGCCACCGCTCAAAATGGTGCTTGGGTAAGCTATACTTATTGTGATATTTGCAGTACATCGCCTTAGAACATATGCTGTATTTGATTTTGTTATTCTTCTCAGGGCCAAACCTAGGCCAAGCAAGAAGGCCCCCTGGACAAAGCGGCCGAAGAAGATGCCGTTCTTGAGCCAGGCAAGACACCCGATCTTGAAGCGGCTATTCCTGAGGATATACCCAACGATCCACCGCAGCAAGACGACAATCTTATTGCTGAAGAGAGACCTACTGATGCCTCAGGTCTTGTCAATCAGCCCACAGGCTCCACCCGGATTGAAAGCTCCACCGGTCCAGCAAAACCTACTGACAAGCCAACAGCTCCAGTGCAAACCGGCGGTACCAAGGATGATGAGGTTGTCATTACTGGCACTGGCCATACTGAGCCAAGCAATCTGTCGCTTTATCCAAACATTCTGCCAAGGAAGAATTTGCTGCCTTTGGCAAAGGCAAGTGGAACGCTGATCTGACGACTTACGCTGCTCTGAACGCCCAAGATATCCATTCCGGCTATCTGAACCGGCTGTATACCAGTCGCGGCTATGAAGCCGGTCTGGTTAATATGATGAAAGATAAATATGAGGTAACTTCCATATGCTCCTTCCTGTTTGTATGCTTCCATTCTTGCTGACTCTCCTAGCCCCCAAGGGCCGGTTTGTAATATTCTTTCAAACTGGGACTTAATAATATAAATCTTGATGCTTTGAAATTCGCTGATGTAGCCCCCAAGGGCCGGTTCAACTTAGCGTAGTTAAACCGGTACTTTAAGTAATTGAAATTGCCGCATCAGAATATATATGAGCAAATAGCCATTAGCCCCCAAGTGCCAAGTTGAATACTTGTATTGATCTTGGGACTTTGTAAGCAATTGAAAGATGAAGATCGAATATGCATTAGCCCCCAAGTGCTAAGTGCATAACTTGTTATGTGGTTGGTACTTGAATCCTTATACTGATTTGTTGAAGCATATATCTGTATGCATGCAGGCGGAGCTGAAGATGAAAGAAAACCAAGTCACCGATCTCCAAGAAAACCTGAAAACCCAACAAGCTGAAACCTCCAACGCAAAAGAGGAATTGGCCAGTGCTTTAAGCGCCATGGAATAGCTTAAGGAGAACTTCAAGAAGAAGCGGGCGGATTGGGCCACTGAAAAGTCCACTTTGATCAAACGAGCAGAGGATGCTGAGGCTGCACTAAAACCAGTGGCGGATGAACTGACCAGCATAAAGCGACATGTGCATGCCATGACTACTGCTATCTTTGGTAAGCCAGTTTGCCTTCTGAATTGGCTCTGCCTTCTTATAGAGTCAACGGTTTATTAACCCTTTATGGTATTTCAGGGACATGCATTGGTCACTTGGGGTAAGATGTGCGGAAGAAATTGAAAGCCGCCTATACATTGGTTGAACAATTGTATACTGGTGCCCAGCGGATCATCTCTACCGCATCTCATAACAAACCGGCGCCCACTTTGATTCAAGATACTCTGACGAAACTGTCAGTGCTTCCTGCCCGGGTTGAAGAGCTGAAGAAATCTGCTGCTCGAACCGGTGCAATCAATGCCTTAATCCGGGCAAAATCCTGGGTGCCGGATTTTGATCCTATTGAAGCGGCTCAGGGCTATCCCAGCTTGAAGGAAGACGGGTCAGAATTTGGTGAAGCGGATCTGCGAGCAATAAACCGGGAGGTACGTCCGCTAGCTTGTCAATTGACTGAAGAAGTAGACTTATCTCATTATCAAGCCCAATATGACAGTCAGAACAAGCGAATAGCTGCACCAATCCATGAATCGGAAAATCTGATCCCTCCAATCCGTAAGCATACTTACGCTCCCGATATTGACCCGTCATTGTTGATCCATGATGAAGCTGTTTTTCAAGCATTAATGGGAATCGACTGGACAACTGTGGATTTCCAGCCACTAGGTAGAGAAACGGAGGCTTAAGCGGCGCAGGATGACCCACAACCATCAGGCCAGGCTGGTGACCAAGCTTGAACCGGAAGCCGGTTTTAAAACTGCCTCTCCTTTGTGAAAAACAATTATATTATTATGGGCACCATGTTGCCTTGTAATAGGCTAGCTGATACTTTTGATGTTGATATGCCTTCGCGCATAATTCGTTCTTCCTGTGGTGATGAACTTTCCCAAAGCACTTTCTAAAATGAGAAATTCGTCAAGTGCCACCGCGGTTGTACCGTCGGGCGGAATATGATGTCTACATATATGAAATCAAAACATCCAAAACAAAATTTTAAGTATATGATCAAATTTTTGAGATACATAATACCTGCCATCATTGAGCGTGAAGTTGGCTTGGCCAATCTTGAAGCGGAGTTTTGCAAACCCACACTATTGAGGAGATAACAGCTCCTGTATATATATGACTCTGGTTTACCATGTAAACCGTGTCGGGTTATAATAAACATCGTGTTACTCCATAAAAGCATGTTAACAACAAGGATCAAACCGGGCAAATTGTCTCCGGATTGACGTGAACTGTGTTCCATCAATTGATTGGTTAAAAAACTTTGTCGGTTTAAAAAACGCAATAAAAAGCAAAAAAACCTTCAAAGAAAAGTGTGAAGCAAATGCAATGACAAAACCGTTTGCCAAAAAAGGTTTATTTGAGCTGATCAAATGGCGTTACCATGGCCAAACACGACCAAGCTCCCGTTAGGTGTAACTATGGTCCTAGTCAGCCAGGTCCCCAAATGAAACTGTGGCATTTATGCCGACCAAATGGCATGGTCATGGTTCGGGTTCAACCAAGCCCCCAAGTGATTCTGTGGCCTTAGGCCGATCAAGAGGCATGACTGGTTCAAACATGACCAAGTCCCCAAGTGATCTGGTGGCTCTAGCCTATCAAGAGGTATGGTATTGGTTCGGACACGACCAAACCCCCAAGTGATATAACATGATGCTTTTAAAAAGCAAACTCAAGGGGTAAACCGGAGGCCGCTTTAGAGCAACTCCGTGTAACCTCACATGATGTAAAGAACAGATACCCCGCTTTAGCTAAGGTTCCGGTTTATTATATTTAATCATAATATACATTGTCGTAATATGTACATAAGTATAGCCAATGGCTCAGGTATAGTAAGGCCGGAGATGAGCTATGTTCCATGGCCTGTTGGTCTCCTCCTCTGATGTGCGTGAGTCTTTATGCTCTCGAATATCGATCAGATAGTACGACCCGTTGTGCAGATTCTTGCTAACCATGAAAGGCCCCTCCCAAGGTGGGGATAGCTTATGCATATCGGTCTGATCTTGGATGAGCCGAAGCACCAAATATCCTTCCTGAAAGGTTCTGGTTCTGACTCGGTGACTGTGATAATGACGAAGATCCTGCTGGTAAATCGCCGACCGGGCGGCTGCGATGTCACACTCTTCATCCAACCGGTCCAGAGCATCTTGCCATGCCGTCTCGTTGTCCGCTTCAATATAAGCCGTCACACGAGGTGAATCATGACGGATATCACTGGGGAGAACCACCTCCGCTCCATAAACCATGAAGAACGGTGTGTATCATGTTGATCTGTTGGGTGTTGTATTGATGCTCCATAACACAGATGGTAATTCTTCTACCCAACAACCCGGTGTTCTCTGCAAAGGAACCATGAGCCGGGGCTTGATGCCTCTCAAGATCTCTTGATTAGCTCTTTTTGCTTGACCATTGGACTGTGGGTGTGCCACTGATAAAACGTCAAGCCGGATGTGCTCCCGTTCACAGAACTCCTTCATGGCACCTTTGGACAAATTGGTACCATTATCTGTAATGATACTGTGCGGAAAGCCAAACTGGAAAATCACCTTTTTGATGAACTGAACCGCCGTGGCCGCATCACACTTGCTAACAGGTTCTGCCTCCACCCACTTTGTAAACTTGTCAACCGCCACCAGGAGGTGGGTCTTCTTATCTTTAGACCTTTTGAAAGGCCCAACCATATCCAGCCCCCAAGTCACAAACGGCCAAGTAATTGGAATCATTCTAAATTCTTGAGCCGGTACATGAGCACGTCTTGAAAACCTTTGGCAACCATCACATCGTCTAACCAGATCCTCCGCATCAGCATGAGCAGTTAACCAATAAAAGCCATGGCGAAATGCTTTAGCCACCATAGACTTTGAACCGGCGTGGTGACCACAATCTCCTTCGTGGATCTCACGCAAAATTTCACGGCCTTCTTCAGGAGACACGCAGCGTTGAAAAGCTCCTGATACATGATGCAACTCGCCGTTGATGATAGCCATGGACTTGGATCGCCGGATTATCTACCGGGCCAGAATCTCATCCTCTGGCAACTCGCCCCGGTTCTTGTACGCCAGATAAGGAAGCATCCAATCCGGAATAATATGAAGAGCTGCCACCAATTGAGCCTCCAGATCAGGAATAGCCAAATCCTCTTCACCAGGGATCTTGACCGACGGGTTGTGCAGCACATCCAGAAAAACATTCGGCGGGACCGGTTTGCGCTGAGAACCCAGCCGGCTTAAAGCGTCTGCCGCTTCATTTTTCCACCGGTCCACGTGGTCCACCTGATAGCCTTTGAAATAACCTGCAACAATATCCACCTCATGACGATATGCTGCCATGAGTGGGTCCTTGGAGTCCCAAGTGCCAGACACCTGCTGAGCCACAAGGTCCGAGTCACCGAAGCACTTAACTCGACTTAGATTCATCTCCTTAGCCATCCGGAGACCATGGAGCAAGGCTTCATACTCAGCTGCATTGTTAGTACAAGGGAACATTAAGTGGAGAACATAACAAAACTTATCACCTCGTGGGGAAGTTAATACGACTCCAGCCCCCGAGCCTTCCAATTGCCTGGATCCGTCAAAATGGATGGTCCAATACGTATGATCCGGCTTTTCTTCAGGTGCTTGCATTTCCGTCCAATCATTGATGAAATCAACAAGTGCTTGAGACTTAACCGCTATCCGAGGCACATACTTCAAACCGTACGGCCCCAGCTCTATAGCCCACTTTGCAATCCGGCCAGTTGCTTCCCGGTTCTGGATGATATCTCCCAAAGGAGCAGAACTGACCACCGTAATTGGATGCCCTTGGAAATATTGTTTAAGCTTCCGGCTTGCCATAAAAACTCCACACACCAGCTTCTGCCAATGCAGATACCTTTGCTTGGACTCAATGAGCACCTCGCTGATATAATAGACCGGACGTTGAACCGGATGCTCCTTACCTGCCTCCTTTCGCTCTACCACAATAGCCATGCTGACTGCCCGAGCATTAGCAGCAACATATAGCAGCAACGGCTCCTTGTCAATGGGAGCGGCGAGCACAGGCGGATTGGCCAATTGCCGTTTTAAGTCCTCAAATGCTTCATCAGCAACAGAACTCCAGACAAACTGATCCGTCTTCTTCAACATCTGATACAAAGGGATTGCCTTCTCACCGAGGCGACTGATAAACCGGCTTAACGTGGCAATCCGGCCTGCCAGGCGCTGAACATCATTGATACACTTCGGTTTAGCGAGGGAGGTGATGGCTATGATCTTCTCCGGATTAGCCTCAATTCCCCTATTGGACACCAAGAAGCCTAATAACTTGCCCGCCGGTACACCAAAGACGCATTTGTCCGGATTAAGCATCATCTTGTACGTCCTCAGGTTATCAAAAGTTTCCTTTAAATCACCAATCAGAGTCTCCTTCTCCCTGGATTTAACCACGATATCATCCACGTAGGCGTGTACATTACGGCCAATCTATTTATGTAGACAATTTTGCACACAACATTGATAAGTTGCATGGGCACTCTTGAGCCCAAAGGGCATAGACACATAGCAGAAGGCTCCAAAGGGAGTTATGAATGCCGTTTTCTCCTGGTCCTTAACTGCCATTTTGATCTGATGATAGCCAGAATATGCATCCAAAAAACTTAGACGCTCACAACCCGCCGTAGCATCAATAATTTGATCAATACGGGGGAGGGCAAAAGGATCTGCTGGACAAGCTTTATTAAGATCTGTGTAATCCACACACATGCGCCAGGTACCGTTTTTCTTGAGGACCAGCACCGAATTGGCAAGCCACTCAGGGTGAAAAACTTCAACAATAAAGCCAGCTGCTAAGAGCTTGGCTACCTCTTCTCCAATCGCCTTGCGTCTTTCTTCGTTAAACCGGCGGAGGAACTGTTTCACTGGTTTATATTTAGGATCCACATTAAGTGTGTGCTCAGCGAGTTGCCTCGGTACACCTGGCATGTCAGAGGGCTTCCATGCAAAAATGTACCGATTCTCACGGATGAACTCGATGAGCGCGCTTTCCTATTTCGGATCCAAGTTGGCACTGATGCTGAACTGCTTGGACGAATCGCCAGGTACGAAGTGAACAAGCTTAGTTTCTGCTGCCGATTTGAACTTCAGGGCCGGATCATGCTCCGTAGTTGGCTTCTTCAACGGAGTCATGTCCGCCGGATCAACATTGTCTTTATAATACTTCAACTCCTCGGTGGCACAGACCGACTCTGCATAGGCCGCATCTCCTTCCTCACACTCCAAAGCGATTTTGTGGCTTCCGTGAACCGTTATTGTCCCCTTGTGACCCGGCATCTTGAGCTGCAAATACACATAACAGGGCCGAGCCATAAACTTGGCGTAGGCCGGTCGCCCAAATAGGGCATGATATGGACTTCGGATTTTCACCACTTCAAACGTCAATGTCTCCGACCTGGAATCATGATCATCCCCAAAGGCCACTTCCAGAGCTATCTTACCAACGGGATATGCTGATCTGCCAGGCACTACACCGTGGAATACTGTATTAGACGGTTTGAGATTCTTATCTGTTAGTCCCATACGACGGAAGGTCTCATAGTACAGGATGTTAATGCTGCTCCCTCCATCCATGAGCACCTTCATGAACTTGTAACCTCCCACATGAGGCGCCACCACCAGAGCCAACTGACCTGGATTATCGACCTGGGGAGGGTGATCTTCTCTGCTCCATATGATTGGCTGTTCAGACCAACGTAGATAACGGGGTATGGCCGGTTCAACAGAGTTGACCGCCCGCCTCTAAACCTTCCGGTCTCGCTTGTGCAAGCTACTGGTGAAGACATGGTACTGCCCATTACTCAACTACTTTGGGTTGCTCTGGTAACCTGACTGTTGCTGTTGTTGGTTGTAACCACCCTGGTTGTTCTGACTATTTTGACCATTATGTCCACCCGGATTACCATTGAATCCTGAACCGGAACTTCCTCCACCGTAACCCGGCCCGGATCCTGAGCCACCGCCAGATTCGTGATCATACCAGAAATTATTAGAATTCTTGAACTCCTGCATAATAAAGCAATCCTTCCAAAGGTGGTTTGCTGTCACCTCCTTCGTCCCATGTCTTGGACAGGGATGGCTTAGCAGATAGTTTAGGCGGTTTGGGTTAGGGTTGGGTGCTCCATTATGATTTTTCGGTCTACCCTTGCGTCGCTGGCCATTATCCTGTGCGTTGGTATTAGCCACAAAGTCCATGTTACCATCCGCTTTACGCTTGCCTCCACCACCATTGCCTGCCCAGTGATGTTGCTAACCTTTGGAGTTGTTATTCTTCTTCCCCTTCCCTGTCTTGTCATCATCAGATTCGGGATCCTTGGTACTATCAGAATCAGCATATTTCACCAAAGCGGCCATGAGGGTCCCCATGTCGGTGCAATGACGCTTCATCCGTCCCAACTTTAGCTTCAGGGGCCCAAACTGGCAGTTGCCTTCTAGGGTTAATAATGCGGTGTCAGCGTTGATGCGGTCTGAGGAGTGCAACACTTGTGAAACCCGGCGCACCCAATGAGTCGTCAATTCTCCTTCCTCCTGGATGCATGCAGCTAAGTCCACTATCGACATAGGCTGTTTACAGGTATCCTCGAAATTGCTGATAAACTGGGCTCGTAATTGGGCCCATGAACTGATAGAATTAGCCGGCAAGCTTTTTAACCAAGTACAGGCCATTCCTTTAAGCATCATGGTGAAGTATTTCGCACACGCCGCGTCATCCACATCAAGCATCTCCATGGCCATCTCATAGCTCTCCACCCATGTCTCTGGAGGTTGAGCCGCCGTGTAATTTGGTACCTTGCGCGGGCCTTTGAAATCCTTGGGCAGGCGCACGTTGCGTAAAGTGGGGATAAGACAAGGCACCCCCAAAGAACTAGAAGTAACACCAGGTTCAGTCAAGGTGGTTGGACGAACCGGCGTGAGCTGCCAAGCCTGATGCTGTGTGGCTAACTCGGCCTCCCTGCGCGCGCGGGCCCGGTCCACTACTCCCTGAGTGTTATCAGCACCACCCGCCGGGTTGTTGTCACGGGGTGCTCCACGTCGTTCATTACTCGACATTGTTGGTTCCTCCATATGTTTGCTATAGCTCTGGCTTGGATGGGGGGTCGAGTGGATCCGGTCGCGGCTGTACGAGTACGCTTCCTGTTGGGCCAAAGCTGTCCTCAGAAGTTCCTTGACCCATCGCGTCTCTACTGCCTGCGACAAGTCACCTTCAATTGGAATGGCCTCCAGCCGTGCAGCAGCGGCAACAAGATTTTCCATTGGGTTGGAGTAGTGACCCGGAGGTGTTAAAGCAGCCTGAGGTATAACGGTGTTTTGATGAGGCGGGTCCATCTGACGAGGCTGAACCGGTGCGCCGGTCCCGGGAGCTTGAGCCCGGTTTCCCTCCATCTGATTGCCGGTTCCTACTCCTGGAGTGTTGAAAAGGTCTCTGGCCTCAAAAACCGGAGGCAAACAGGATCGGTACTTCCTCCTCATGACTTCCTGTGACGCACTCTGGTCCAACATGAGCCTGTAGGCTTGTGCATCTAAAGCGGCCCGCTTCGTGGCCATCCTGGTGTCCTCGGCTGCCAGATCTGCCTTGGCCTGGGTGATCTGTTCCTTCACTTTTGCAATCTCGGCATTGTGAATGCCCTGATCCGTCGGGTTAGCCTCCGCCATAAGCACAACTAATGCATCAAATAGCTCTGATAGAACTTGAGTCGGCGGGCGCACAGGGCCTCCTGCCCCGGTAGCCGTTGCCGCTGCTGAACCGGAGGTCGTTGCCGCAGCGGTCGAAGAATGAAGCGCTGCTTGTGTGCCAGTCATGAATATTCCAACCCGGTTGGGTAGATCAGAGGGGTCCGGAATACTGTCGCCATCGGAACAGCCCCCAATCCGGCCGTCTTGTAGCTGGTAAAGAGATTCGGTTTCTCCGGTCGATGACTTGTCATCAGAACAAACAACGGTATCGCCGCGAGATTTCGATCTATCCTCATAACTTCCGCCATGGATGACTCCCACGAAGGCACGCTTCATGGCCGGTTTAACCCGGGCGGATCGCGCACGCTAAGCCGTCTCGACGAGGTCGGTGCAGATGTCCGGCTCAGGGCCCGGTTCACCGATCTTGCCAATGAAAACGTGAATGCTACCAAAGGGGACCCGGTACCCGTACTCAATTGAGCCGGCCTCGGGGCCCCAGCCTGCGTCGTTGATGTGAAGCTTGCCGCGACGACTCTTAGTCATTCGGCCTACAGCGTAGCCCTCGAGTCCTTCAAAGCGGCCCTCCAAGAACCGGAAACCATCATGCGATAGCCCCACGGTGGGCGCCAACTGTTGTGGTTTTGTCACGGCAGATGTCCTAGAGAAAGGACTTAGTCGTGGAGCCATCGCGACGGGTTAGCTTGAAGGGGTTAAAGCGGACACAGGGACGCAAGGGAGTTTATACTAGTTCGGCCCCTTCAATGAAGGTAAAAGCCTACGTCTAGTTGTGATGAAATTGATGGGGTTTCGATGACTAGGGAGCAAGTAAGCTTCGCCTATGTCTCGAGTTGTTGTCTGTTGTCCTTAAACCGCCGTCGGGTCGTCCCCTTATATACACGGGTGACACCCGTCGCTCCACAGAGTCCCAACACCGGTTGATATTCGTATCCGGGTTGGTCTCTCCTTATTCCTAACTTACAATACAAGCTTACATACAACTTCCGGTTTACAGCTACAAGTCTTGAACCGGCTACGGGCCTTAGGCCCTCATCTGCCTTCTTGAGCTTTATCACTTCTGGAACTACTGATGAAGTTGACCCGGCCCAGATAGGCCGGTTTACGCCCAGCAGTAATATCCTCAACACTTGGCATGGAAGGCAAGCTTGGCGATACGGATATGCAGATCTCCTACCATTGTAACCGACTTTGTGTAACCCTAACCCTCTTCGGTGTCTATATAAATTGGAGGGTTTTAGTCCGTAGGACAACATACAGAACAACAATCATACCATAGGCTAGCTTCTAGGGTTTAGCCTCTCCGATCTCGTGATAGATCTACTCTTGTACTACCCATATCATCAATATTAATCAAGCAGGACGTAGGGTTTTACCTCCATCGAGAGGGCCCGAACCTGGGTAAAACTTCGTGTCCCTTGCCTCCTGTTACCATCCGGCCTAGACGCACAGTTCGGGACCCCCTACCCGAGATCCGCCGGTTTTGACACCGACACTCCCCAAGGACATCTCTACAAAGAATCAGAAGCAGTTGAAGAGAAAACATCATCCACTCGACCATGAAGATGTGCCTACTCGACTTCCTTGAAGACACTCGACCACCTTGAAGATGAGAAGCCCTCCACTCTGCAACGGTCGTGAATTAAACCATAGCTTTATGGGCATTTATAACACTTTATTGTAGACGTTACTAGTAACGCCCCACCTTTATAAACATTGAACCCTGTGTAACGGAGGGGAGCTGGGGTCCCGGCGCACTCTATATAAGCCACCCCCTCCTCTGGGACAAGGGTTCGCACTTTTGTAAACTCACACACACACATAATCCAGTCGACCGCCTCAGGGCACCGAGATGTAGGGTTGTTACTTCCTCCGAGAAGGGCCTGAACTCGTAAAACTCGTGTGTACAACTACTCCATAGCTAGGATCTTGCCTCCTCATACCTACCCCCCATTCTATTGTCAGTCTTAGATCCATGACACCCCCAAGCCTAATCCGAATTGGGAGTGGGGCCGGCCCCCCTTTCCTTCCTCCCTCTCTCCTCCTTCCTTCCTCTCCTACTCCTACTTGGAAGGGCTCCTACTTCTACTAGGAAAGGGGGGAATCCTACTCCCGGAGGGAGTAGGACTCCCCCAGGGCGCACCATAGAGAGGGTTGGCCCTCCCCCTCCTCCACTCCTTTATATATGGGGAGGGGGCACCCCATGGACACACAAGTTGATCAGTTCATCTTTTAGCCGTGTGCGGTGCCCCCCTCCACCATAATCCACCTCGGTTATATCGTACCGGTGCTTAGGCGAAGCCCTATTCCGGTAGCAACATCATCACCGTCATAACGTTGTCGTGCTGACGAAACTCTCCCACGAAGCTCTACTGGATCGTGAGTTCGCGGGACGTCACTGAGCTGAACGTGTGCAGATCGTGGAGGTGTCGTACGTTCGGTACTAGGATCGGTCGATCGTGAAGACGTACGACTACATCGATCAACCGCGTTGTCATAACGCTTCCGCTTACGGTCTACGAGGGTATGTGGACAACACTCTTCCCCTCTCGTTGCTATGCATCACCATGATCTTGCGTGTGCGTAGGAATTTTTTTGAAATTACTACGTTCCCCAATAGGTCAGACTTGCTTCAAACTCTTGAGCTCTACCAGCCTGTCGTTGCTTTAGGTCGTGTATTAGGTCCCTTTCCCTCTTGTTGTTTAACTTCCCCCATAGGTCCTTTCCATCACGTCCATCTCTTATATGTTTCTCCTTGTTTGGGCTACACACTTCATCGCGATTAGGACCGCGCCCACCGCCAGTGCGGAAGTCGGCCAACAGGGTAAATTCGTGGCAGAGGTTCCGCTTAGTAGGTATATCTCGAATAGTAGCATGCCCTAGCCACCACAGTCACCATCTCCAATCCATGAACTCCCCTTGTTGTTATTGTTGCTTGTAGCTCCCCCGCGGGAGTTACTCTTTTGTGCTCTACTATGCCTTGGGAAAGCATGAAACCACTCTCCCCATTTGCTAGAGAGTCGACTAGCGTCTCACAAACTGCATCGACATGTAACAGTCTCCCACATTCAGAACAGAAGTAAGGGATCCATTCGTAGCAGAAGTCAACCCACGTCCAGACTCGATCTTTTTGTCAAGATTCAAGCCAGAAACGATGCACCTCATACACGGAAATTTTTGCACAACCACGAAGATATTTCGCTCATGCCATTCCACCTTTATCAACATCAGCTCAAACCACTTCCCTTATCCAGTTCCCAAGAGTTCTACCAAATCACACCGCTTGTGCAATGGGAGATCAGCCTTCCTAACCCATGCCTCAATAGTATCGAAGACCATCTCCAATGGCCGAATATTTCCTTCGTAATCCTTGATGACTATAACATTGAAATTGAACTACCATGGTCCATTACTCAACACGTGTTTCCAACCACCTTCACTTCCAAGCCGAACCATAAATATGTTACTCCCTATATCCTTCAACTGTGCTTCAAGATGCACCCCAAGCCATCTGCATGATTCTCTCTAGTGCATGTATATTGAGCGGGGTGCGGCGAGCACACTTTGCCCACCACCGACCACCTCGCAACATGGGCTTGTTCCGAGGCTGGTTCTTCAAAGATTAGTCCCTCTTGTTCTTCCTGTGTCAAGATCATCTCACCTAGACGCCAGAGAGGCTTTTTGCTTCCTCCGAGAATTTCCCAGTAGCTGGAGATTGGGAGGATTCCCTGCCTTCATGTTCGGTGTGGGCAACTTTTTTGGGGTCGCAGCGCCTCTGCTTCTTCTCTAATCTTCCATGGCTTCTCCATAGCATATACACACTCCTGCCACTGATCCGCCCTAGAATCAGCATTGTCGCTGACTCACGGGCTATCGGAGTAGACACCACCCCCATAGAGAAACCTTAGCGCAAATTTGCCCTCATGATCGCCTTCCCTGTCGCCCGAGGGTTTTCCGCATGGTGGGCCCGTGCTACTAGGCTAGTAGCTAGGATCTCCAAGTATATTTAGTTACATCGTGCATGCATGTGTGTGTGTAATGGTCTTTCCGGTCATGGCAAGTGGTATTTGAAGCGGATTGCTTAGAGTGTTCACCTCTAGGACTCGCGCAGGTTTTTGCGCTCTCCGATAGCGCCAATTCTTTCCGAGATTGAAGGACTAACCTCGTCGTTTCATTCTTTCTTTATTCAACATATATCGAGAAATTTCAACTTCTCGACCCACCTGTGTGCAAAACTTGCACGCACACCGGAGGTGACGAGTTGCTGGATGGCCTCCCCCTGGCTTCCTGACGACTAGTAGCTTGATGGCTCATCATGTAGGGGGCCATTGAGGCTTGAATAAATTAAAAGCATTTAATTTCCTGCACACAAAAAAAACAGCGTACGCACACGAGAGCCGATGGGCCGACCGCTAGGAGCGACGCGACGATGAAGAGATTTGGAGCCAGTGTCCACCAAATTACCTACAGAAAATGTTGGCAGCTCCAGAGAAAATTCCGTAGCAACCAGCAGGAGAACGTGGCGACTGACCATCCACACGCAGGTAAGCGGAGAGGAAAAGCCAAAAGAAAAATAAATCTCTCCACAAAAGCCCCGAGGCCACGAGTACCTCGCAATTCTGTGGTGTTCACGAGTCCACAGCCATATCCTCCCACTCACTCGTTTTCTGGTGTGTGTGTGTGTGTAAGGCTAGAGCAAGCGAGCGAGCGAGAGAGACTGAGAGAATTGAGAGAAGATGAAGATGGCTTGCCCTGCCCAATCCATGCTCTCCGCAAGCAGCTGCGTGCTCCTCAGGAGCAGCAAGCCCCAGCAGGCCACGATTCCGCGAGGAGGAGGGGGCATCACCGGCGGCAACAGGTTCTTGACGCTGTCCTGCAATGCTTCTTCGTCTCCGGACGACTCCGAGTGCAACGACGTGGAGTGCGCCCCGGAGAAGGAGGTACGGGACATATCTAGCTACTCGTGTCTTGCTGTTGTTGCTGCTGCTGCTGCTGTTATCTGAACTTGGATATGCCTGCGGCGTAGGTCGGGAGCCTGAGCGTGGAGTGGCTGGCGGAGGAGAGGACCAAGGTCGTGGGGACCTTCCCTCCCAAGAAGAAAGGATGGACCGGCCTCGTCGAGAAGGACACCGCCGGCCAGACCAACATCTACTCCATCGAGGTACGCGCAACCTACTCCTACTACCTATTCCATTCTTGTCAAGGGCCTTGTCTTCCTCCTTCTCGGCATCCCAATCTGACGGCGTAATCGCGCGCGCGCAGCCGGCGGTGTACGTGGCGGAGAGCGCCATCAGCTCCGGCACGGCGGGGACGTCGTCCGATGGGTCCGAGAACACCGCGGCGCTCACGGGCGGGCTGGCCCTCATCTTCGTCGCCGGGGCGGCGTCCATCCTCATCCAGGTGAGCAAGAACCAGCCGCCCGTGCAGACCCAATACTCCGGCCCGCCTCTCAGCTACTACGTCGCCAAGTTCCAGCCGGCCGCCGCGGCATTCTCGGTCCAGTCGAGCCCCCCCGTTGTGGAACCGGCCGCGCCCGAGGAGGCGCCTTCTGATTCACCCACCTTAGAGGCTGAACCTTCGGCAACCGCGGAGCAGCCGTCGTCGTGAGCTGATAATGATATACACGGTGAGCGTGAGACGGAAATAATCGAAGCATAAATTTGATGTGGACGACGGGCACGAGCTTGTGTGTTAGCAATTCGATACAACGCTAGAGTTTGGAGAGTTTGAGGTGCCGTTCTTCACTCATGAGTGAAGCCTACTCTTTATTTTGTATACGCGGTCTATGCCGGGTGGTTGGCTTGGCGTTCAGTTACTTATCTTGCATACCAGTTGCAATCATGTTACAACATCTCCACGAAAATATACTCCAGTTTTTTAGCAACCGGCAACTATTGCCAGGGCTCAGGTGGTGATTCGTTTTCACAGTCTGAAAGCCAACCTTTTTTTTCTTGAAGGTGCATGGCAGTAGTTCTAGTCGTTGCACAGAGCATCAAGAACCACACACTACGAAGAACAAAAACTCAGGAAACAAGAAAAGGAAATACAACCCACACTAAACAGTAGCCTCCTTGAACATTGGCACATTGCTATTTCATCTCTGTCTCGGGGGAGCATCTCTTTCCTTCAAAAGACTGCCTATTTCTCTCTTTCTAAAGATTCCAAGCGACGTAAACAGCCGAGGTGATCTGCGTGCGTGTAGTTGGGTTGTTGCGTAGACTCCAAACCCTCTTCCACCAATCATTAATAGTTATTGAGGTTGAAGCAACATTAGTAGCCTCAGGAGCACTTGTTGAAAGGAGAACCAAACCTCGTGGGCAAAAGGGCAGCTCAAAGAAAGATGGGCAGCCGACTAGATGATCTGATCATAGAACGTGCACTTCTCGGTGTGTGGCCATCCCCTCGTGGCAAGCCTACCAGCCGTCCCGATTTTGTTCTAGACAATAACCAGAGGTGGAATTTAACCTTCGGCTCGGCCCTGCCCTTCCACACAGAAAGCAGTTGCGGCTCAGAATTGCGGCCTAAAAACTAAGCCTTGTAGGAGGTGGCAGCGGAGAACCTCCACCGAATGGAGTCGGGGACAACAGAGAGCACTATGTGTTGGAGCAGCTCCCACAACTTGACAAATTGGTCGAGCAGCTCTTCAGAAGCAATCCTCTCCAGGCCCTTCATCCAGCGGCCACGATCATGTGCCTCCTTCACAGTTAAATTTTTCCGTCGCGCCATGACGGACAGATCAGGAGCAATATTGAGTGGAGTAATGCCTTCCAACCAACGACCATACTAGAAATGCACAAGCTGCCCATTTCCCAGAGAGATCTCAGTGCAGGCCGAGGAACACAGCTTATCAGTGCGATCTCAAGGGATGGGGGTGCCCGACCAAGGCCAAGGGATGGAACTCCATTCAAGCCGCGTCTTTGTGCCAAGGATTTTGTGCCTACCACTTGATAGGGGCGAAGGTGTCCCGTCTTTTGATGAGATGGTGACTATCGTTTATGGTGGAGTAGACTTTCACGATCCGACTACGAACGTGCGAGGATGTCGCGCCTTAGTAATCGCTAAACCAACTCCGAGAGGTTATTAACCACGTCGGAGCATGATCAACCTGACCACGAGGGTCTATTTCCTGCGAGCAAACGAAGAATAAGCAAGAAACTGAAATTGCAATCTGAATATTGCGAATAAAAGAGGAAAGCTTTATTGATCAAGTGGGGTTCTGTGATGCCTTGGTCTGGTCGTTGAACACAAATGAAGTACGTGAAGTTGCAGCTATGGCGAACTTTTAATCTAAACAAAATCCCAAAGTCTAAACGATGCCCTAAGGGTTGTATATATGGAGGAAAGAGGGGGAATTTCGTGGCCCTTGGAGGAGGGGTCCGAAACCAACCCTAACTATTGTTTCCCCACACATACGGACTCTAAAAACAATCTATAATTAAGTATTTCGAAATTATATGTGTCTGGCCCAAAAATAAGGTGACGCGGCATGTAGAATAGCCTCTGGACGAAATTTATGGAGTGGCATCTTGTATATTTCGTCCAAGGCTTCATGCACTCATTATGGTGGCTTCAAAGTCCTGGAATCATCACTTGTAACTCCGTTTTTGTTCCCCTTGTGCATGCCATCATCTCCATGCTTGAACTTGCTCCAAGGTTCATCTTTCTTGTCCAAGCTAGGCCCTTCATTTGTAAGCAAAACAAATGTATCCAATTTAGGCAGTATCATATTCTCATGAGCATTAGAATCGTTACCAAGAAACAAAAGTACCTGGTAATTCAATCAGCGTGCGTGACCTCTAGTAATTGGTCCAGTATGTATAACAGCAAGTGTTGGGGATCGTTGCAGAAATTAAAATTTTCCACGCATCACCAAGATCAATCTATGGAGTAACTAGCAACGAGAGAGAGGGGAGTGCATTTTCATACCCTTGAAGATCGCGAGTCGGAAGCGTTGCAAGACCGCGGTTGGAGGAGTCGTACACGTAGCGATTCAGATCGCGGCCGAATCCGATCTAAGCACCGAACAACGGTGCCTCCGCGTTCAACACACATGCAGACCGGTGACGTCTCCCGCGCCTTGATCCAGCAAGGAGGAGGGAGAGGTTGAGGAAGAAGGCTCCAACAACAGCACGACGGTGTGGTGGTGATGGAGTGGCAGTTCTCCAGTAGGGCTTCGCCAAGCTCACGCGGAGGAGGAGAGGTGTTGGGGAGGGGAGGGGCTGCGCCTTGGATGTGGTGCTGCAGCCCCCCCTTCGCCCCTCTATTTATAGGGAGAAGGGGGAAGGGGGGCCGTCCCCTCTAGATGAGATCTAGAGGGGAGCGGCGACCAAGGGGGAGGGGGCTTGCCCCCCAAGCAAGGGTGGCGCCCCCCTTTAGGGTTCCCCCCAAACCCTAGGCGCATGGGCCCTAGGGTGGGATGGCGCCCAGCCCACTAGGGGTTGGTTCCCTTCCACCTACAGCTCATAAGGTTCCCCGGGGCAGGTGGACCCTCCCGATAGACCCCGGAACCCCTCCGGTGGTCCCGGTACAATACCAGCATACCCCTGAATATTTTCGGTGACCGTATGATGACTTCCCATATATAAATCTTCACCTTCGGACTATTCCGGAACTCCTCGTGACGTCCGGGATCTCATCCGGGACTCTGAGCAACATTCGGTAATCACATGCAAATCTTCCTAATAACCCTAGCGTCATCGAACCTTAAGTGTGTAGACCCTACGGGTTCGGGAACCATGCAGACATGACCGAGACAACTCTCCGGCCAATAACCAACAGCGGGATCTGGATACCCATGTTGGCTCCCACATGTTCCACGATGATCTCATCGGATGAACCACGATGTCGAGGATTCAAGCAATCCCGTATACAATTCCCTTTGTCAATCGGTACGTTACTTGCCCGAGATTCGATCGTCGGTACACCGATACCTCGTTCAATCTCGTTACGGTAAGTCTCTTTAATCGTTCCATAACACATCATCCCGTGACCAACCCCTTAGTCACATTGAGCTCATTACGATGATGTCTTACCGAGTGGGCCCAGAGATACCTCTCCGTCATACAGAGTGACAAATACCAGTCTCGATTCGTGCCAACCCAACAGACACTTTCGGAGATACCCGTAGCGCACCTTTATAGCCACCCAATTACGTTGTGACGTTTGGCACACCCAAAATATTCCTACAGTATCCGGGAGTTGCACAATCTCATGGTCTAAGAAAAAGATACTTGACATTAGAAAAGCTTTAGCAGATGAACTACACGATCTTGTGCTAGGCTTAGGATTGGGTCTTGTCCATCACATCATTCTCCTAATGATGTGATCCCGTTATCAATGACATCCAATGTCCATGGTCAGAAAACTGTGACCATCTATTGATCAACGAGCTAGTCAACTAGAGGCTCACTAGAGACATGTTGTGGTCTATGTATTCACACATGTATTATGATTTTCGGATAACACAATTATAGCATGAACAACATAGACAATTATTATGAGCAAGGAAATATAATAATAACCATTTTATTATTGCCTCTAGGGCATATTTCCAACAGTCTCCCACTTGCACTAGAGTCAATAATCTAGTTACATTGTGATGAATCGAACACCCATAGAGTTCTGGTGTTGATCATGTTTTGCTCGAGGAAGAGGTTTAGTCAATGGATCTGCGACATTCAGGTCTGTATGCACTTTACAAATATCTATGTCTCCATTTTGAACATTTTTCACGAATGGAGTTGAAGCGACGCTTGATATGCCTGGTCTTCCTGTGAAACCTGGGCTCCTTGGCAAGGGCAATAGCTCCAGTGTTGTCACAGAAGAGAGTCATCGGGCGCGACGCATTAGGAATAACTCCTAGGTCAGTAATGAACTCCTTCATCCAGATTGCTTCTTGTGTTGCCTCCGAGGCTGCCATGTACTTCGCTTCACATGTAGATCCTGCCACGACGCTTTGCTTGCAACTACACCAGCTGACTGCCCCGTCATTCAAAATATACATGTATTCGGTTTATGACTTGGAGTCATCCAGATCTGTGTCGAAACTAGCATCGACGTAACCCTTTACAACGAGCTCTTCGTCACCTCCATAAACGAGAAACATATCCTTAGTCCTTTTCAGGTACTTCAGGATATTCTTGACCGCTGTCCAGTGTTTCATGCCAGGATTACTTTGGTACCTTCCTACTAAACTTACGGCAAGGTTTACATCAGGTCTGGTACACAGCATGGCATACATAATAGACCCTATGGCCGAGGCATAGGGGACGACACTCATATTTTCTCTATCTTCTGCCGTGGTCGGGCATTGAGCCGTGCTCAATCTCATACCTTGCAATACAGGCAAGAACCCCTTCTTGGACTGATCCATATTGAACTTCTTCAATATCTTGTCAAGGTACGTACTTTGTGAAAGACCAATGAGGCGTCTCCATCTATCTCTATAGATCTTGATGCCTAATATATAAGCAGCTTCTCCAAGATCCTTCATTGAAAAACACTTGTTCAAGTAGGCCTTTATGCTTTCCAAGAATTCTATATCATTTCCCATCAATAGTATGTCATCCACATATAATATGAGAAATGCTACAGAGCTCCCACTCACTTTCTTGTAAACACAGGCTTCTCCATAAGTCTGCGTAAACCCAAACACTTTGATCATCTCATCAAATCGAATGTTCCAACTCCGAGATGCTTGCATCAGCCCATAGATTGAGCGTTGGAGCTTGCACACCTTGTCAGCATTCTTAGGATTGACAAAACCTTCCGGCTGCATCATATACAATTCTTCCTTAAAGAAACCATTAAGGAATGTCGTTTTGACGTCCATTTGCCATATCTCATAATCATAGAATGCGGCAATTGCTAACATAATTCGGACGGACTTCAGCTTCGCTACGGGTGAGAAAGTCTCATCGTAGTCAACCCCTTGAACTTGTCGATAACCCTTAGCGACAAGCCGAGCCTTATAGATGGTCACATTACCATCCGTGTCTGTCTTCTTCTTAAAGATCCATTTATTTTCTATGGCTCGCCGATCATCGGGCAAGTCAGTCAAAGTCCATACTTTGTTTTCATACATGGATCCTATCTCGGATTTCATGGCTTCCAGCCATTTGTCGGAATCTGGGCCCGCCATTGCTTCTTCATAGTTCGAAGGTTCACCATTGTCTAACAACATGATTTCGAGGACACGGTTGCCGTACCACTCTGGTGCGGAACGTGTCCTTGTGGACCTACGAAGTTCAGTAGCAACTTGATCTGAAGTTTCATGATCATCATCATTAACTTCCTCTCTAGTCGGTGTAGGCACCTCAGAAATATTTTCTTGAGCTGCGCCACTCTCCGGTTCAAGAGGCAATACTTCATCAAGTTCTACTTTCCTCCCACTTACTTCTTTCGAGAGAAACTCTTTCTCTAGAAAGGATCCATTCTTGGCAACAAAGATCTTGCCTTCGGATCTGAGGTAGAAGGTATACCCAATAGTTTCCTTAGGGTATCCTATGAAGACGCATTTTTCCGATTTTGGGTTCGAGCTTTTCAGGTTGAAGTTTCTTGACATAAGCATCGCATCCCCAAACTTTCAGAAATGACAGCTTAGGTTTCTTACCAAACCACAATTCATACGGTGTCGTCTCAACGGATTTTGACGGAGCCCTATTTAAAGTGAATGCGGCAGTCTCTATAGCATAACCCCAAAATGACAGCGGTAGATCGGTAAGAGACATCATAGATCGTACCAATAGAGTGCGATTACGACGATCGGACACACCATTACGCTGAGGTGTTCCAGGCGGCGTGAGTTGTGAAACAATTCCGCATTTCCTTAAGTGCGTGCCAAATTCGTGACTCAAATATTCTCCCCCACGATCTGATCGGAAGAACTTGATTTTCCTGTCACGTTGATTCTCAACTTCACTCTGAAATTCCTTGAACTTTTCAAAGGTCTCAGACTTGTCTTTCATTAAGTAGAAATACCCATATCTACTCAAGTCATCAGTGAGGGTGAGAACATAACGATAGCCACCGTGAGCCTCAACACTCATTGGACCGCACACATCAGTATGTATGATTTCCAATAAGTTGGTTGCTCGCTCCATTGTTCCGGAGAACAGAGTCTTGGTCATTTTGCCCATGAGGCATGGTTCGCACGTGTCAAATGATTCATAATCAAGAGATTCCAAAAGTCCATCTGCATGGAGTTTCTTCATGCCTTTGACACCAATGTGACCAAGGTGACAGTGCCACAAGTATGTGGGACTATCATTATCAACCTTACATCTTTTGGCATTCACACTATGAATATGTGTAACATCATGTTCGAGATTAAATAAGAATAAACCATTGACCAGCAGAGCATGACCATAAAACATGTCTCTCATATAAATAGAACAACCATTATTCTCATATTTAAATGAGTAGCCATTTTGCATTAAACGAGATCCAGATACAATGTTCATACTCAAAGCTGGTACTAAATAACAATTATTGAGGTTTAAAACTAATCCTGTAGGTAAATGTAGAGGTAGCGTGCCAACGGCGATCACATCGACCTTGAAACCATTCCCGACGCGCATCGTCACCTCGTCCTTCACCAGTCTCCGTTTATTCCGCAGCTCCTGTTTTGAGTTACAAACTAGATCATTAATGGCGCGCGTTGCCGCGCCCATCCCTTTCTTCAATGTAATATCAATTTATTTACTTAGATATATGATATGCGTGAGGGCCAATCTATATGTCACAAATTTAAGAATGATCGTGCAGACAAAGAAACAACTACAGTCACATCTTTGCAGGCACTATCAATGAATAGTCATTCATGTGCAAGAGATGTCAAACTGTACAATATAAAACAGGTCGATTGAGGATTTTGAAAAGGTTTACCTTCAAATGTGTTCCATGTCTAAATAAAGCTGACTTCAATGAAGCTGAAAACAAAGTTGTACATACCTCTAAGAAGATCTTCTTGCTGGCTTATATCAGCAAAACATCATATGAAGTGAAAATCTCCTCAGTATCACCTTGATTCCTGTATATTGCAATCATGATACATAGTACATTATATGCGGCATAATTCCATAAAAAGAGAGATTGGGAGTCACCTCTGGGTTCCTTGTCTATTTTTTGTAGATCCAGCATTGTGGAGTTCAATGGCAGGTGAAGGAATTGTTGTATGAAGAAAACTGTAGGCATTGTAAGACAAATTAAAATGTATTGTCTCCAAGGAAATGGTTTGAACAGTGTTGTTATACCAGGGAAACAATGAAGAGCCGAAGAGGTGATGTGCTTGCGGTAGAAGAGGACCGCAAGGCATTTTCTTATTCTGTGACCAAGTTGGAATCGTCACTTGGTTGAATCTGAATCTGGCATGAAAAAGCAATCTAGCCAAATATATGAAGATATATGAAGGTATCCAACATAAAATTAGGTAGATTTTTGTTCAAGGAATATATAACTTATTTGCAAAAAAAATATTTAACCTCCAATCTAGCAAAATCACCCTTCTAAGGTCCATGTTCAAACTACGAACAAAATCGAGTAAGCAAGTACTATTTCCCAAGGGACTTCCCCAAACTACTTGAGAAAGTGACTTGTCCATTTTATATTTTGCATAGCAAAAATAATCTTTACCTGAATTACTATTATCTACTTGCTGAAATGCTGCTTAGTGAGCAATCATATGGTTGGTCCAACAAAACTATCTTCCAATTGATCAGTCCATTCATAGTTGCAAGGTTCGGTAAATAAATACATAGATTGCTCATAATTTGCTAGTTGTCTGTGCATAATTGAAAGGTTTTTAAAACGAATAGGTACATGCCCATAATTTGCTAGCTTCGGTCTGGTAAACTGCATTCAAGATATGTAGTTTAGCCTACCGAAACATCTTATATTTTGAAACAGAGGTGATACAATATTCTGTGATTAAAGAAGATCACTAAATCTATGTTGCTGCTGTTTGTTAAAAACTTAGCATTAAATAATTATCATAGATTATTAGGTTCCAGATAATAAAGGTCATATACACCTCGGTACAACTACGAACCGATGCCAACCATCTAGTTCACCTCCTCAGCAAACAATCTGATCTTAAGCGCCACTGTATGCATGGCCTCCATCGCCCAAGACGTCTCTAGTTTTAGAACTCCTGCAGGAAGATGCTAGAACCAAAACCACATAAAATCCTTCCAAAGTTCAAATTAGTTTATCTATATTGTTCCTACAGACTGTATAGAAGGAAGTACACACCTTGCAGTCTTCGTGAAGTAGAATAAGCAGATCGGTTTGATTTGCCACCGACTTAGTGCTCACTCCTGAAACAAGCACATATGGATTGGATTTGCCACCGCTGTTGCTGCACGCACTTGTGGATGACTACGGGAGGACCATGCTGCTCGCTGCGGCTCCACACGAATCTGGCGCTCCACTGGAAGGCAGCAGCATGCCCAATTGGGTCCCACGCGAGGACGCTGCGACAAGCATGGGAAGCTGATGCGCCCCGGTCGACATTGTCTTTTATTTAGAAAAGGATGCTTGTATTCATATTCTTATACGCAGTACATGACAACAGCACATACAAGCACTCCATACACAAACAAAGAAGGAAACAGACCCAAGCCCTGCAACCTAAGCACAGCGATCCTTACAACATTAAACTCCAGGCTCGCCTTAACCACCTGCCGGCCGGCCACTTGTCGTCTGCTCGAGCCAAAAGAAGCCATTTTCCCGCATCGCCATCTATGGCTTTTGAGGCCACATAATTGGTCCTTCCCCATCAGATGGGAACCGAGGCCAGATTCCGGCATATCGGTCGGGGACAATCCCCACGGAAAAGTCAGCTCCATACCTTCATCATGGATCCAGCACACCAAAGACGTGAAGGTAGATGAACCACCACAAACCATAATCCGAAAACAGGGCCTGTAGCCCGAACTCCGACTCCGCTCCGGTTGCCATCAGCACATCCAGCGAAGCTTTCGAACGCGAGATCCACCACCACGGCCTCCGGTCTCCCGGATCCGCAACGCACAAAATCCCTCGGATTGTCGCCAACACTGCAGCCAGCGCTAGACGGACACGAAGGAGTCGGACTCGCCATTATTCAACTCGCCGCCATCTTCTCCGCCCCGATGGCGCCGCCATCGCTGTCGCCATTGTTATCTGCGTGGGAAACGGATGGGAGCGAGAGGAGGCAGGCCAGGAGGGGAGGGGTGAGGTGCGCGTATCACAGCCGTTCGCTCAGGATCATAGCCTAGACTGTGTAGGAGAACGAGAGGGCTCCAAAATAGTTTCGGGAATAGCGGCCCACAGAACAGTAGGCCCATGAGTAGCCCAGGCGCATGGAGACGTGCGTGAAACGTAGTGTACAGATCAGATTGGACGATCGAAAATAGTTTGATCGGGAAAACGGCCGGCCGAAAGCGCTAATCGCTGAGAGAGCTCGGTTTAGGCTCAGTTTTACTATTCTTAATATGAGCAACCGCACCGGTATCAAATACCCAGGAGGTACTACGAGCGCTGGTTAGGTACACATCAATAACATGTATATCACATATACCTTTGACATTGCCGGCCTTCTTATCCGCTAAGTACTTGGGGCAGTTCCGCTTCTAGTGATTGTTTCCCTTGCAATAAAAGCACTCAGTCTCGAGCTTAGGTCCATTCTTTGGCTTCTTCCCGGCAGCTTGCTTACCGGGCGCGGCAACTCACTTGCCGTCCTTCTTGAAGTTCCTTTTACCCTTGCCTTTCTTAAACTTAGTGGTTTTATTCACCATCAATACTTGATGTTCCTTTTTGATTTCCACCTTCGCTGATTTCAGCATTGAATATACCTCAGGAATGGTCATTTCCATCCCCTGCATATTGAAGTTCATCACAAAGCTCTTGTAGTTAGGTGGGAGCGACTGAAGGATTCTGTCAACAACCGCATCATCCGGAAGATTAACTCTCAGTTGAGATAAGCGGTTGTGCAACCCAGACATTTTGAGTATGTGCTCGCTGACGGAACTATTCTCCTTCATCTTACAACTGTAGAACTTGTCGGAGACTTCATATCTCTCGACCCAGGCATGAGCTTGGAAAATCATTTTCAGCTCTTGGAACATCTCATATGCTCCGTGTTGCTCAAAACGCTTTTGGAGCCCCGGTTCTAAGCTGTAAAGCATGCCACACTGAACCAAGGAGTAATCATCACTGCGTGTCTGCCAGGCGTTCATAACGTATTGATCTGCTGGGAAAACAGGTGCTTCACCTAGTGGTGCATCAAGGACATATGCTTTCTTGGCAGCTATGAGGATAATCCCCAGGTTATGAACCCAGTCCATGTAGTTGCCGCCATCGTCTTTCAGCTTTGTTTTCTCTAGGAACGCGTTGAAGTTGAGGGCAACATTAGCGTAGGCCATTTGATCTACAAGACATATTGCAAAGTTTTAGACTATGTTCATGATAATTAAGTTCATCTAATCAAATTATTTAATGAACTTCCACTCAGATAGACATCCCTTCGGTCATCTAAGTGATACATGATCCGAGTCAACTAGGCCGTGTCCGATCATCACGTGAGACGGACTAGTCATCATCGGTGAACATCTTCATGTTGATCATATCTTCTATACGACTCATGTTCGACCTTTCGGTCTTCCATGTTCCGAGGCCATGTCTGTACATGCTAGGCCCGTCAAGTCAACCTAAGTGTATTGCGTGTGTAAATCTGGCTTACATCCGTTGTATGCGAACTTTAGAACCTATCACACCTGATCATCACATGGTGCTTCGGAACAACGGACCTTAGCAATGGTGCACAGTCAGGGGGAATGCAATTCTTGATATTTTAATGAGGGATCATCTTATTTATGCTACCGTCGTTCTAAGAAAATAAGATGTAAAAACATGATAAACATCACATGCAAACAAATAGTGACATGATGTGGCCAATATCATTTTGCTCCTTTTGATCTCTATCTTCGGGGCGCCATGATCATCATCGTCACCGGCATGACACCATGACCTCCATCATCATGATCTCCATCATCGTGTCCTCATGAAGTTGTCTGCCAACTATTACTTCTACTACTATGGCTAACGGTTAGCGATAAAGTAAAGTAATTACATGACGTTTATGTTGACATGCAGGTCATAAATAAATTAAGACAACTCCTATGGCTCCAGCCGGTTGTCATACTCATCGACATGCAAGTCGCGATTCCTATTACAAGAACATGATCAGTCTCATACATCACATATATCATTCATCACCTCCTTTTGGCCATATCACATCACATGGCATATGCTGCAAAAAACAAGTTAGACGTCCTCTAATTGTTGTTGCAAGGTTTTTTACGTGGTTGCTATAGGTTTCTAGCAAGAACGTTTCTTCTATGCCAAAACCACAACGTGATATGCCAATTTCTATTTACCCTTCATAAGGAACCTTTTCATCGAATCTGATCCGACTAAAGTGGGAGAGACAGACACCCGCTAGCCACCTTATGCAACTAGTGCATGTCATTCGGTGGAACCAGTATCACGTAAGCATATGTGTAAGGTCGGTCCAGGCCGCTTCATCCCACGATGCCGCTGAATCAAGATAAGACTAGTAACGGCAAGTAAATTGACAAAATCAATGCCCACAACAACTTGTGTTCTACTCGTGCATAGAAACTACGCATAGACCTGGGTCATGATGCCACTGTTGGGGATTGTTACAGAAATTAAAAAAATTCTACGCATCACCAAGATCAATCTATGGAGTAACTAGCAACGAGAGAGAGGGGAGTGCATCTTCATACCCTTGAAGATCGCGAGTCGGAAGCATTGCAAGAACGCGGTTGGAGGAGTCGTACACATAGTGATTCAGATCGCGGCCGAATCCGATCTAAGCACCGAACAACGGTGCCTCCGCGTTCAACACATGTGCAGCCCGGTGACGTCTCCCGCGCCTTGATCCAACAAGGAGGAGGGAGAGGTTGAGGAAGAAGGCTTCAATAGCAGCACGATGGCGTGGTGGTGATGGAGTGGCAGTTCTCCGGCAGGGCTTCGCCAAGCTCACGCGGAGGAGGAGAGGTGTTGGGGAGGGGAGGGGCTGCGCCTTGGATGTGGTGCTGCAGCCCCCCTTCGCCCCTTTATTTATAGGGAGAAGGGGGAAGGGGGCCAGCCCCTCTAGATGAGATCTAGAGGGGGGGCAGCGGCCAAGGGGGAGGGGGCTTGCCCCCCAAGCAAGGGTGGCGCCCCCCTTTAGGGTTCCCCCCAAACCCTTAGGCACATGGGCCCTAGGGTGGGATGGCGCCCAGCCCACTAGGGGCTGGTTCCCTTCCACCTACAGCCCATAAGGTCCTCCGGGGCAGGTGGACCCTCCCGGTGGACCCCCGGAACCCCTCCGATGGTCCCGGTACAATACCGGCATACCCCCCGAATATTTCCGGTGACCGTATGATGAGTTCCCATATATAAATCTTCACCTCCGGACTATTCTGGAAGTCCTCGTGACGTCCGGGATCTCATCCGGGACTCCGAAAAACATTCGGTAATCACATACAAATCTTCGTAATAACCCTAGCGTCATCGAACCTTAAGTGTGTAGACCCTACGGGTTCGGGAACCATGCAGACATGACCGAGACAACTCTCCGGCCAATAACCAACAGCGGGATTTGGATACCCATGTTGGCTCCCACATGTTCCATGATGATCTCATCAGATGAACCACGATGTCGAGGACTCAAGCAATCCCGTATACAATTCCCTTTGTCAATCGGTACGTTACTTGCCCGAGATTCGATCGTCGGTATACCGATACCTCGTTCAATCTCGTTACAGCAAGTCTCTTTACTCATTCCATAACACATCATCCTGTAACCAACCCCTTAGTCACATTGAGCTCATTACGATGATGTCTTACCGAGTGGGCCCAGAGATACCTCTCCGTCATACGGAGTGACAAATCCCAGTCTCGATTCGTGCCAACCCAATAGACACTTTCCGAGATACCCGTAGCACACCTTTATAGCCACCCAGTTACGTTGTGACGTTTGGCACACCCAAAGTATTCCTACAGTATTCAGGAGTTGCACAATCTCATGGTCTAAGGAAAAGATACTTGACATTAGAAAAGCTTTAGTAGACGAACTACACGATCTTGTGCTAGTCTTAGGATTGGGTCTTGTCCATCACATCATTCTCCTAATGATGTGATCCCGTTATCAATGACATCCAATGTCCATGGTCAGGAAACTGTAACCATCTATTGATCAACGAGCTAGTCAACTAGAGGCTCACTAGGGATATGTTGTGGTCTATGTATTCACACATGTATTACGATTTCCGGATAACACAACTATAGCATGAACAATAGACAATTATTATGAACAAGGAAATATAATAATAACCATTTTATTATTGCCTCTAGGGCATATTTCCAACAGTAGGGGTTGTGGGTGTAACAATGGTATTGATGTCCTCATCATCCTCCCCTTCTTGAAATGAAGCCGTCCTCAACGGAAGCTCATCTTCCTCACCCAAATAAGACTTCAAATCTGCACTGTTAAAAGTGGGACTAACCCCAAAATCTGCAGGCAGCTCAAGTTTATATGCATTATCATTTATTGTCTCTAACACCTTAAAAGGACCATCAGCACGTGGCATTAGCTTTGATTTGCGCAAATTATAAAATCTATCCTTACACAAATGTAACCAAACAAGATCTCCAGGTGCAAACACAACATGTTTTCTACCCTTATCTCTAGCAAGTTTATATTTAACATTCATACGCTCAGTGTTTTCCTTAGTTAACTCATGCATTTTTAAAATCAATTCAGCACATAGTTTAGCATCAAAATTAAACTTCTTCGAAGATGGAAGAGGCAACAAATCAATAGGTGCACGAGGTAGGAAATCATACACAATTTCAAAAGGGCACATCTTAGTAGTAGAATGCAATGAACGATTATAAGCAAATTTAATATGAGGCAAGCATTCTTCCCACATTTTCTTATTATTCTTCAAAACAGCCCTAAGCATAGTAGACAATGTTCTATTGACTACTACTGTTTGTTCATCAGTTTGGGGTTGACAAGTAGTACTAAAAAGCAGTTTAGTCCCCAACTTAGCCCATAAACATCTCCAAAAGTGGCTAAGAAATTTAGTATCACTATCTGAAACAATAGTATTTGTTGGGGAACGTAGTATTTCAAAAAAAATCCTACGATCACGCAAGATCCATCTAGGAGAAGCATAACAACGAGCGGGGAGAGTGTGTCCGTGTACCCTTGTATACCGAAAGCAGAAGCGTTTAGTAACATGGTTGATGTAGTCGAACGTCTTCATGATCCAACCGATCCAAGTACCGAACGTATGGCACCTCCGTGTTCAGCACACGTTCAGCATGATGACGTCACTCGAGCTCTTGATCCAGTTGAGTACGAGGGAGATTTCCATCAGCAGGACGGCATGGCAACGGTGATGATAAAGTTACTGGCGCAGGGCTTCGCTTAAGCACTACGATGATATGACCGAGGTGTTAACTATGGAGGGGGGCACCACACACGGCTAGAAAATTTTGATGTGTGTTCTAGGGGTTCCCTCCCCACGTATATAAACGAGGGAGAGGGAGGGAGGCAGCCTAGGGCGCGCCCAAGTAGGAGGAATCCTACTTGGGCACCCTAGTCTAATTCGCCCCCCCCCCCTTTATCATATTTGGACAAGGGGGGAAGGAAGGAGGGGGTAGGGGAAGGAAGTAGGAGTCCTACTTCATACTTTCCTTTTCCTCCTCTCCTTTTCCTTTCTCCCCACGTGGCTGGCCCTATAGGGGGAGCACTAGCCCCTTGTGGGCTGGTGTGTTCCCTTACTTGGCCCATTAAGCCCATATATTTGCCTTGGGTTGCCCGGAACCCCTTCCGGTGACTCGGTATCACCCGGAACACGTCCTGTGTCCGAATATAGCCTTTCAATATATGGATCTTTACCTCTCGACCACTTCGAGACTCCTCGTCATGTCCGTGATCTCATCCGGGACTCCGAACAAACTTCGGTACATCAAATCACATAACTCATAATACAAATCGTCATTGAACGTTAAGCGTGTGGACCCTACGGGTTCGAGAACTATGTAGACATGGCCGAGACACATCTCCGGTCAATAACCAATAGCGGAACCTGGATGCTCATATTGGCTCCTACATATTCTACGAAGATCTTTATCGGTCAAACCACATAACAACATACGTTGTTCCCTTTGTCATCGGTATGTTACTTGCCCGAGATTCGACCGTCGGTATCATCATACCTAGTTCAATTTCATTACCGACAAGTCTCTTTACTCATTCTATAATGCATCATCCCGCAACTAACTCACTAGTCACATTGCTTGCAAGGCTTATAGTGATGTGCATTACCGAGAGGGCCCACTCTCCGATACACAGAGTGACAAATCCTAATCTAGATCTATGCCAACCCAACAAACAGCTTCGGAGACATCTGTAGAGCATCTTTATAATCACCCAGTTACGTTGTGACATTTGATAGCACACAAGGTGTTCCTTCGGCATTCGGGAGTTGCATAATCTCATAGTCAAAGGAACATGTATAAGTCATGATGAAAGCAATAGCAATAAAACTAACGATCATTATGCTAAGCTAACGGATGGGTCTTGTCCATCACATCATTCTCTAATGATGCGATCATGTTCATCAAATGGCAACACATGTGTGACGCCCCCGATTCAATCGTACACTAATCATGCATGCAAACATGTACGATCAAGATCAGGGACTCACGGGAAGATATCACAACACAACTCTAAAACATAAATAAGTCATACAAGCATCATAATACAAGCCAGGGGCCTCGAGGGCTCGAATACAAGTGCTCGATCATAGACGAGTCAACGGAAGCAACAATATCTGAGTACAAACATAAGTTAAACAAGTTTGCCTTAAGAAGGCTAGCACAAACTGGGATACAGATCGAAAGAGGCGTAGGCCTCCTGCCTGGGATCCTCCTAACTACTCCTGGTCGTCGTCAGCGGGCTGCACGTAGTAGTAGGCACCTCCGGTGTAGTAGGGGTCGTCGTCGACGGTGGCGTCTGGCTCCTGGACTCCAGCATCTGGTTGCGACAACCAGAAAGAAAGGAAAGGGGGAAAAAGGGGGGAGAAAGCAACCGTGAGTACTCATCCAAAGTACTCGCAAGCAAGGAACTACACTACATATGCATGGGTATATGTGTAAGGAGGCCATATCGGTGGACTGAACTGCAGAATGCCAGAATAAAAGGGGGATAGCTAGTCCTATCGAAGACTACGCTTCTGGCAGCCTCCGTCTCGCAGCACGTAGAAGAGAGTAGATTGAAGTCCTCCAAGTAGCATCTCCAAGTAGCATCTCCAGTAGCATCGCATAGCATAATCCTACCCGGCGATCCCCTCCTCATATCCCTGAGGGAGAGCGACCACCGGTTGTATCTGGCACTTGGAAGGGTGTCTTTTATTAAGTATCCGGTTCTAGTTGTCATAAGGTCAAGGTACAACTCCAAGTCGTCCTGTTACCGAAGATCACGGCTATTCGAATAGATTAACTTCCCTGCAGGGGTGCACCAACTTACCCAACACGCTTGATCCCATTTGGCCGGACACACTTTCCGGGTCATGCCCGGCCTCGGAAGATCAACACGTCGCAGCCCCACCTAGGCTCAACAGAGAGGCCAGCACGCCGGTCTAAACCTAAGCGCACAGGGGTCTGGGCCCATCGCCCATAGCACACCTGCACGTTGCGTACGCGGCCGAAAGCAGAACTAGCCCCCTTAATACAAGAGCAGGCTTACGTTCCAATCCGGCGCGCGCCACTCAGTCGCTGGCGTCACGAAGTGCTTCGGCTGATACCACGACGCCGAGTGCCCATATCTTTTCCACGTAGTTGGTTAGTGCGTATAGGCTCGTAGCCAACTCAGATCAAATACCAAGATCTCGTTAAGCGTGTTAAGTATCCGCGAACACCGAACAGGGCCAGGCCCACCTCTCTTCTAGGCGGTCTCAACCTGCCCTGTCGCTACGCCACAAAGATCCACTCGCGGGTGCTCCACCAGCCGACCCGACTTTAGTCTCCACATGTATCATGTATAAAGTATATAGTATATACCCGTGATCACCTCCCGAGTGATCACGGCCCGATAGTATAGCACGGCTGACGGACAAGAATGTAGGGCCACAGATGGAAAATACTAGCATCCTATACTAAGCATATAGGATTGCAGGTAAAGGTATCAACAGTAGTAACAAGGACAGGCTATGCATCAGGATAGGTATAACGGAAAGCAGTAACATGCTACACTACTCTAATGCAAGCAGTATAGAGTAGAATAGGCAATATCTGGTGATCAAGGGGGGGGGCTTGCCTGGTTGCTCTGGCAAGAGAGAGGGGTCGTCAACTCCATAGTCGAACTGGGCCGCAGCAGCATCGGTCTCGTAGTCTACCGGAGAGAAGAGGGGGAAGAAACAATGAATACCATGTAAACATAAGCATATCGATGCATGACATGACAAGTAACGATGCTAGGCGGGCCCTAACGTGGTATGAGGTGGTACCGGTTAAGGGGGAAAACATCCGGGAAAATATCCCCGGGGTTTCGTGTTTTCGGGCAGAGGAGCCGGAGGGGGAAAGTTGCGGGTTCGATAGGTTAGGGGTGTGTGGCAAACAAACGGACTGCGTATCCGGATTCGTCTTGTCGTTCTGAGCAACTTTCATGTTGAAAATATTTTAATCCGAGTTACGGATTAAAAGATATGATTTTCTAAAGATTTTATTAATTTCTGAAATTTAATTAATTATTTAATTTAATTCGGAAATGGATTTATGACATCAGCATGATGTCATGCTGACGTCAGCAGTCAACAGAGTTGACTTGGTCAACCTGACATGTGGGTCCAGTGGGACCCACCTGTCATTCTCTGTTTAGTTTAATTACAGATTAGTTAATTTAATTAGTGATTAGGTTAATCTAATCAGGATTAATTAACTTAATTAATTACTTAATTAATTAATTAATTAACATTTTAATTTTTTTAGTTATTGTTTATTTATTCATTTAATATATTTTTTTAATTCTTTTTTTCTAAAAACGTTATGGGGCGGGGCCCCCTAGTCAGTGGCCCCGGGGGGCTAGCGGGCCGGGCGTTGCGGCGCCCGACTGGGCGTTCGCCCAAATCGGCGGGCGAGGAGGACCGGGGCATGGCCGGGCGGCCACCGGAGGGGAAACGCCGAGGGAGGAAGCAGCAGGGCGCCAGGGCGCGACGGCGGGTGCGAGCGCGAGCGCCCGACGGGGCGAGCCCGGGCGCTGGCCTCGGGTGTGAGGCGTGGCCGAGGCGAGGCAAGGCAGGGCAACGGCCAGGACGGAGGGCGACGCCGTCCGGGGCAAGACGAGGCCGGCGCGGGCGGAGGCACACCGGTCAGGGTGAGTGCGCGCGAGACGGAGAGAGAGGGAGGGCCGGGGTCGAGGGCGCGGTCGGTGGTGCCAGAGCACGACCAGGGGCTGAGCAGGGTGGCCGCGGGCGCCGGAGCGCGGACCGCTCGGTGAGTGAGCGAGGGG